>NC_056748.1:367272905-367447905 GCF_019279795.1 Protopterus annectens | reverse complement strand
ATCAAACCAGTGCTTCGTGCCCCTGCCCAAGTAGCTGACACACACACTGAGATAAGAGTTTATACAACCACACAGACATTCCTGGGGAAGGCTGGCACACTTTCTCCAGCTGTGGCCCTTTCACCCAGACTATACAGTAGAAATCACTGCCACCACCCAGATAATATTTATCAGCTACTCAAAAGCCCTTATGAAGGGTGTCCAATTATTACTGTGCAATATTATTATCCAAATGGTAAGTGCAACCAAACAATCAAGACTTATGTGGAGTGACTTGGTTCAGTATCACTATATATACATGCAATGTACTCTTAGAGCTTAAATTATCTCTACGCAAAACATCCAAAGTAGAAAGGTTTAAAAATATTTAATAATAAATAATAAAAACACAAGACAATACTTCTTGCTACATAGTGCTAGTCAAGAGTTCAGAGATCACAGAGAAATACTTAAAATAATACCGTAGAAAAGTTCTGACATCACAGAAAAACACAGTCTAATCTTCCTAATTCCTAGCTATTTCTAAGAGAAAACACAGTTCTAAAAATCCTACTTACATCCAGACGGGCAGTGCTGAGTTGGACGTTCTCAAGACAAATGCTCAGAGCTCTCTGATTCTCTCTCTAAATTGATAACACAGAGCTGCTTCACATGACATCATTCTACACGCTTCTCTGGTGTCCCCAGTCTAACAGAAACTACATTTACATTCTTTACACCTGGTCAGAAACCAGAGCAATAAAGGACATTTATACATGCAAATTCTAGTCATTAACTCTGGCCTCAAAACAGTAGGCAGAATTCCTTCACCCAGACTTATCGGCTCTGAATTTTGACATCAAAGACAGTCATAAAATGCTTGACTTAGCTTTCTTACAGCAGAGTGCACTGTTGTTACATTTTTGCACTTCAATATCCAATGCAGTCTTTTCACATTTAAGAGAACAAACCTGTGGCTTACATTAATATTTAAAAATGACAGAATTATCTACAAAATTCTATCTGGCTAGGCTGGCAGCCTTCACCTATCTTCACATAATGTAACAACTATCCATGGTAATTCATCAAATAACTTTAACACAAAGTTTTCATCTAGCCCCTGTTTTGAATAGTATCCATTTTTCAGACTTTATAACTATCTGGAAATGTATGCTAATGCAAATTGTGTTGCTCTGCTAACTTTAACACTGGAGCAATTTGTTGAATCAGTCCCAAATAACCTTCAGGAACCATGCCAATTATATTTTTACTCTGTTCATCATCTGGTTATTATAAAACATTTCAGCTTCAGGCTGCATATTCTTTCTAAAAATATATACCAACACAAAACCTTTTTTTTTTTTTTTTTTTCAAAAAATTAAGTTTATAAGACCAATAAATGATTTTGGGCCTTGCCTTTCTCTAGACTGAGAGGTATAATGGAGGCCCCTAGGCACTTGACATTACACTTTTCTAAAATTTTTGTTTACCCTTTGTTGACTGGGTTAGTCCTATTAGGCTGAAAGCCACATTAGAAGAGAGCTGAGGTGGTATTTATACTACTATGGTAAGTTTGACCAGGCCAGCAGGGAACTTCATCTACGCTTTAATAGATGCCTTGTCAAGGGATCTTTTACATCCACCAATTTAACATCTCATCTCATGGACAGCACACTCAGGAGTGCAGTACCACCATTATGCTGCACTGCAGTGTCAGTAATCAATCTACCTGGGGTGGGAATAGAACCCATAGCCTTATGCTCCAAAGACAAGGGTGCTACCTGTTATCCCACTGAAAAGTACAAGCACTGACACTGATTAGTATAATGCAGCCTGATCACTAGGCATTTCACCTCTGCAGTATACTTAATACAGGCTGGCATGTGACTAACCTAATGGTGACATCCTGTGATATTAATATTTAACAAATACTGCATTTTATTCACTGAATATTATGTAATCCGAAACATTCAAAAGGAGTGAAAAGTTTACATACATACAAATATTTCAAGCATATGCAATAATGTCTTTCTAGACTGCGAATACCAAAACAGTTGCTCCCTAAGTAAATGTTCAAGCTGTTAGTACTTGCTTTAATGTATTTGGTAGTCTATTCCATGCATCATCTGCTCTCTCAAAGAACCAATTAATAGACTTCTAATTCCTATACAATCTTTAACATAGGTTGCCTGATGATTCTTTACTTTTTGATAACCCCAAACATTTCCAAATGTAGTTGGCTCTAAATGCATACCTGAATAAAGCCTTCTCTTAAATATCTATATGAGACACTGTACAAGTTCAGATATTTTATTCTAGTTTAATCATGCTACATTTCTTACAAGGTTTCCATATTATTTCAAACTTTAGTGCACGTCTAATGTAACTAACAAACAATGACTTCATTTCTGACTTTCTAGACTTACTAAACTTGTTATATAACATACAGTTATATCACTATCAACTAATTAGTTGACATGATTAGAAAAGCTCAAAGCTGGATCTACTCATATAACCAGGTTCCTAAATGAATCTACACTTTCAATCACCATGTGCTGTGTTAACTATTCATATATCAGTTTAGGTATCTCAAATTTCATAAGGTTAGTTTTTAATACATTTATCAAAACTTGCATCTTATTTGGGAGGAGTATGCACCTCTCACCTGTCCAGGTTTTAGCAGAATATTCAGATTTGTGCCTCATATTTTTCATCATTTCCTCATAAATTTCATGGTTTTCTGGCAACTAACGTCTTGAGGACTGAGGTCCCTAAATAATGACATGCATTCCCGTATAAGACTCTATATCCTTTAGAAAATGCATACCAACACAAATCATGTTATTCTAGCAACCTTTTAAGTTTACAAGGTCAACATTTAAAACCTGCCCCTATGTTTGGCCTTTGTCCCCCCCATTAAGTTTGGTTTGAACAGAATGTTGCACTAACACAGAATGGGGATCCCTGTAATCACACACACACACACACACACACACACACACACACACACACACACACACACACACACACACACACACACACACACACACACACACACACTTTTTGTTAACTTCCTTCTTAAAATACTGGCTTACTGTTTCTTGTATTCAGATTACAGCAGCAACATACCTAAAATGAGCTTCTTCCCTGAAAATTGAACCATTTCACTCCCTACTCTCTCCAGCTCGAGTTCACAAAAAATCAACAAAAAGAAAAAAAGCTTCATTTCCGATCGGTTAGAGTACAGTAATATGGGAACCTATAAAATGAACAGGAACACTTCAAGAATAAGTAATCCAGAACCAAACTCAGGTGGACACTGCACCATGTAAAGGAAAAAGAAGTTATGTCTTACCATAACGTTCCATGTGAATTGTTCATCTCGCCTTTGTTCTTGCGCATGGGTTCGGAGCCGATCCTCGGCTCCGAGACGGCCACTTCTACAGCTCTGCATCTTGAGAAAGCTCGAGGCACAGTCCTATCCCACAATCCCCTAGTGCTAACCCTCAGATCTAGTTTGTTAACACCAGAAGATAACAATGCGCCCCAGGCGCTAGCAATAATTTAAAGATAAGGAGCAGCAATGCCCAAAAAACACCTAGATAATGAAAAAGAGTACCCTGACAACAGAAGCAGCCAGAGACTAACAGAAGGTGTTGAACACAAGCTGAATTGGAATCCAAATCATCCTGTTCTCCAAAAAAAAAAACATAGGCCGAGGGATGGAGGGTGGGTAGTAAGAACAAAGGCGAGATGAACAATTCACATGGAACGTTATGGTAAGAAATAACTTCTTTATGTGAAATTGTTCAATCTCGCCGTTTGTTCTTATGCATGGGTAGCGTCCCTAGCTCCTTTACCCTGGGTGGCTCATGGGAGAACGTTCCTGAGAACCGTGGGACCAAAAGAGGCCCTATCTTTGGAGTTCTTGTCCAACTTATAATGGAGAATGAAGGTATGAGGCTTCGCCCAGGTTGCTGCCGTACAAATAGTATCCAATGGCAAACGGGCTGCATAGGCTAGAGATGTGGCCATAGCCCTGGTAGAAAGCCTTGGGTTGAAAAGGTAATGGTTGTTTAGTCTGTGAATAGATAAATTTAATACAATCTGTCAGCCATTTAGACAAGGTAACTTTGGTAACCGCCATACCTTTTCTTTGGTCAGCAAAGGATATAAATAGTTGGTCTGATTTTCTGTCATCTTTTGTCCTTTGCAAATAAAATCTGAGTTGTCTGTGGACGTCTAACTTATGCAGCATATATTCCAACTTGTTAGTGTGATCTTTGAAGAAGGTGGGAAGTTCGATGGACTGGTTAATATTTGAAAGTGAACAAACTTTTGGGAGAAAAGACGGATTGGTGCGTAATGTCACTATCTGAGTGGAAAATCAAGTAGGGAGGTCGAACAGATAGCGCATGTAATTCCGAAATTCTACAAGCAGAGGTTATAGCCACCAAGAATAATGTTTTCCATGACACGAACTTGAGAGGCTGTGGAGGCTGGTTCAAAAGGGGGTAGCATTAACTGGGATAAAATTAAATTAAGATTCCAAGGAGCAACTGGGTTACGAATGGAAGGGCGGAGGTGAAAGGTGCCTTTCAAAAATGCCTTGCAAAGTCTGTGGGACATGATGGAAGAATTTTTGTAACCCACATGAAAGTTCGATATGGCCGCCAGTTGGAACTGTGGACGATGATGCTCCTTCTTCAAAGATCTTAGACAGAAACTCCAACATTTTGTGCACTGGTGCTTCTGTTGGATCTAATCCTTGTTGTAATGCCCAATAAGAAAAACGTGTCCACTTGCTCCGATAAGTCTTTGTAGTGGATGGTTTAAGAGAGGAAACAATTATACGTTTAACCGCAGGGGACAAAAGGCTTGACTTGGCTAGGATGGGAAGAGGAGCAGCCAAGCTGTCAATTTTAGGGCCCGCAGGGATGGATGAGGGGCTCCTGACGCATGGGTCAAAAGGTCTGGAACTGGGTCCAGAATCCATGGCTCCTCGATTTGATGGGCCTGAAGAAAGGGGAACCAGATCTGTCGAGGCCAGAATGGGGCTATTAGAATTATGGTCCTTTCCAGACGTTTGGATTTCTGTAGAAACCTGGGGATTAACGGAATGGGTGGAAAAGCATACAGGAGACCCGGGGGCCAATCGTGAACCAGTGAATCTCTGAGGACACTCCCTGGTGGAGGGAGAAGGGGCAAAGTAGCTTCTGCATTTGGCATTCATCGGCGATGCAAAAAGGTCGCAGCAAGGCTGGCCCCACTTGCGGAATATCGCTTCAGCCACTTGAGATTTCAGAGACCACTTGTGAGGTAAAGTACAGTTTTGTACCTACCATAAATATAGATGTCCGATAGGAATGCATCTGCAGTCCTTACAAATGGGTTGTCCTTTCGTCAGGCAGCCCTTCGGTCGGCCGGATTCCAAAGTCTGGGTCTGGCCTCGGCTGGTGTCGCACTTCACCCGACGTCATAGCTGCAGTTATTCAGGTATAAAGGCATCAGCCGACGCCATTTTCCTCAGTGTTTCTTGCCCCAGATGCCAGGAGCCCTCTAGGAAGGCTAAATTTGGATAAATGCAAATGATTCCAAATAGTAGAAAGCAAACAAAAAATAGGCATGTATGTACATATATACAAAAAATACACCATAATAGATTCCCCCAGCTAGCTACAAGATGGGCAAATACCCTAGGAGTACCACAGAGGGGAAGGAGGGTGGGTAATCCTGACTGCAGATGCATTCCTATCGGATATCTACATTTATGGTAGGTACAAAACTGTACTATGTCCTTCAAGGATGCATCTGCAGTCCTTACAAATGGGTAGAATACCATAGCCAAACTGGGGGAGGAGGAGAAATAAAATTATGGTGTAGTTAAGATCCCTTGCAAAACAGCAGTGGCAAAACCTGCTCGGGATCTGGAGTATAAAGGTAAATTATAATGCTTGGCAAATGTATGCACGGAACTCCAAGTAGCAGCCTCTAAAATGTCTTTGGTAGCCACTCCTCGTAGAAAAGCTGTGGTAGTGGCTGTAGCCCTTGTAGAGTGAGGCCTGATGTTTTCTGGAGTTTTCTTTCCATGGTAGGAGTAACAAAATCTAATGCAATTTCCTATCCACTTAGAGATTGTCTGTTTTGAAATTGCTTTTCCTTCCATTCCTGTTGCATATGCTACCAGTAGCTGGTCAGTTTTCCTATTGCCCTTGGTCCTGTCCAGATAGTAGCGTAATTGTCTATGCACATCCAAGGTATGCAACAGCCTTTCTCCCCTGTTCTGTGGGTTGGGGAAGAATGTAGGTAGGTGGATAGCCTGATTCAAAGATACTCTGGAGACCACCTTAGACATAAAAGTAGGATTAGTTCTCATGGATACTCTATCTTGATGGAAGATCAGGAAGGGCTGTACTGCCATTAGTGCCTGTAGCTCAGATACCCTTCTTGCTGAAGTGATTGCCAACAGGAAAGCAGTTTTCCATGATAAGTATTGTAATTCTGCTATTGCTGCTGGTTCGAAAGGAGGAAGTGTCAATTTTTCTAGCACAAAGTTCAAGTCCCATGATGGCAATGGTGGCTTCCTAGGCGGTTTTACGTTTTTAATTCCTCTCAGAAACTGCCTGAGCAGAGGATGTGAGAAGACTGGAGGATCCAAGTCGTATTCTGCTGAAATAGCTGATGCATGAATCTTGATGGAAGAATAAGACAGGCCTTTGTGGAAGAGCTCTGCCAAGTATTCCAGGATGTTGGCTATGTTTACCAGTGACACATTTTCTCCTTTTGTACTACTCCAAATGAAATATCTTTTCCATTTTGCTGAATAATTTTTTCTTGTTGAGGGTCTGCGAGCCTCCAAGATAATGTCTTTAACCCTTTGGGATAAATTTGGGTTATTTGTTCTTATGCAATGTTCCAGGCAGTCAGCTGCAGTGTTTTCAGGTTTGGATGCAGGATGTTGTAGTTGTTCTGTGTTAACAGCAGGGGAACAAGGGGTAGAGGCCATATTTGTTCCCGAGACATGCTCCTCAGTAATGGGTACCAATGTTGTCTTGGCCAGTCTGGAGCTATCAGAATGATCCTTGGGGTCCTCTTTGATCTTCAATAGCACCTTGTGCATCAAAGGAAGTGGTGGGAATGCATATGCTGTCAGGTTTTCCAGCTGAAAGATAGGGAGTCCACCTTCCAAGCAAGTGGGTGGTACGTCCTTGTGCAGAATTTCTTTAATTGGTGATTGTGTGGGGATGCAAATAAGTCTATTTGTGGGAGCCCCCATTTTCTTGTAATTGTTTTGAAGATGTCCGGATGCAGCATCCATTCGTGAGCATCCGTGGTAGTTCTGCTTAATATGTCTGCTAGAATGTTTTCTTTTCCTGGTACAAAAATTGCTTGTAACTGAATGTTGTAGCTCAGAGCCACATTCCAGAGGTCCATTGCCATCCGGCATAGAGGGTACGAATGTGTGCCTCCCTGTTTGTTGATGTACCACATAACTGTGGTGTTGTCTGTCCTTATCAACAGTTGACCTTGTCGAAGAAATGGTCTGAATGCCTGAATTGCCAGTTTTACT
The DNA here is from genome assembly GCF_019279795.1 of Protopterus annectens. Taxonomy (NCBI): domain Eukaryota; kingdom Metazoa; phylum Chordata; order Ceratodontiformes; family Protopteridae; genus Protopterus; species Protopterus annectens. Next base: position 367,440,356 of record NC_056748.1, on the reverse strand, counting down.
GCCAGCATTTTCTTTTGATTTATGTGTAAGTGCTGGTCTTGAGTCCATAAACCTTAAATGCACTTGTCCAGCATGTGGGCCCCCCAACCGAGGTCTGAGGCGTCCGTTGTGATGGTTTGGCTTGGTTGTGTGTTGTGGAAAGGCAATCCTTTGTTTGATTGACAGGCCTGAGCCCACCATTGGAATTCTTGCTTCAGGCATGGAATTATTGGAATTTGGGTTTCTAGGCTGTGCTTGTGCAGAGACCATAAATTCCTTAGGTACCACTGTAACTTTCTCATATGTAGTCTGGCATGTGGAACCAATATTATGCAGGATGCCATGAAACCCAAGGCTTGCAGGACTTTTCTTGCTGTTAGATGATTCTGCTTTGTTAATGCCAAGAAGTAGAGAGGGAGTTGTTCCTGTTTTTCTGCTGTTAGGAATGCCATTTGTTTCGTTGTGTCCAGCTCTGCACCCAAAAAGGTTATCCTTTGGGATGGTATCAGTCTTGACTTTTTTATATTGACTGTGTATCCCAGAGCTTGTAGCAGGTAAATGACCCTTTTCAAGTCTTCTGCTAGCTTGTTTTTGTTGTCCGCTTTTATCAGGCAGTCGTCCAGATAAGGGTAGATTTGGATTCCCTGAAGCCTGCAATGAGCAATTACTGATGCCAGGCATTTCGTGAACACTCTGGGCACAGTAGATAAGCCAAAGGGCAATGCTGAGAATTGATAATGCTCTGATCCTGCAAGAAATCTGAGGTATCTTCTGCAATTTGGTCCTATGGGGACGTGCAGGTATGCCTCCTTGAGATCTAGAGTTACCAGCCAAGACTCCTTGCCCAGCATGGGAAGAAGCTGCTGTAGGGTCAGCATTTTGAATTTTGGAACAATGAGGAATGTGTTTAAAGCGGACAGGTCGAGAATAGGTCTCCATTTGCTTTCTTTTCTTGGTACCAGGAAGAGCCTGGAGTAAAATCCTGTCCTTGCTCCATAGATGGTACCTTTTCCACAGCTCTCATCCTTAATAATTGAGTTATTTGTTTTAGAGCTTCTGCCTTTTGATTTGGAGGTAGGTTTGGCATTCCTCTCTTCCCTGGTAGAGTATGGAAGTGAAACCTGTAACCTTGGTCTATTGTCTGCAAAATCCACTTGTCTCTTGTGATGTAATGCCAGTTTACTGAAAATAAAGCTAGCTTTCCCCAAGGGTGCTTCTAGTTGTTCCCTGGTAGGCGGTGCTAGAGCCAAGTCACTGTGATTGTCCTGTAGCAGTGGTGGTGGCTGTGTCTGTGGCTGCACCTCGCTGGTTGTTACCGTGCCACTGGCGGCCCCTGTAGGCACCCCTGGATTGGCTTCTGCCTCTTGAACGCCTATTCCTGCCTCTCTGAGCTCTGCAGGAGTCTGGAAAGGACCAATTCTTGGAGGGCCAATTCCTGCTAAACCTTGGAGGTTGGACCTGTAAGAAATCTTTCACTGTTTGGACAGATTTTGCCTTCTCTTCCATCTTCTTCAGCACCTGTTGTGCAGGAGAGCCAAACAAATTGATCTTGTCCATGGGAGCATCTAGTAGTTTTGATTTGACATGGTCTGGTAAGGCCTGCTCTTTTAACCACGCATGCCTTCTGATAACTGTGCCAGTCATGGCTGATCTAAAGGAAGCCTCCAGTGCATCATAGCCGCATTTTAAGGAATGGTTACTGACTTGCTGAATGTTATGTACCATTTCCTGAACAGATTTTTTGTCTAATGGTTCATCCGAGGACAGTTTTTTGGTTAACTGGTCTAGCATAAATTCTTGATACTGTATCATGTGGAATTGACAGTTCAAGGCCCTAGCTGAAAGAGTAGCAGAAGTGTAAACTTTTTTACCCCATCTCTCTAAGGACCTGGATTCCCTTTCAGAGGGGAGGGGGTGTTTGGCAGAGGTAGCTGCTACAGCCTTAGGGCCCTGGGAGATAGTCTCGGGATCTGCAAAGGGAGCTTTATACAAATGGTGATGCGTGTCCGGGACCCTGTAGTACCTATCGGGCTTAGCAGGGGCCGGAGGTAGAGAATCAGGAGCAGTACAAGCATCATTAAAGGCATCATCTACAACAGAAAGAACTGGAGGAATGGCTAAAGGCCTATGTTGTGGTAAATGCAGAAAGGTTCTAAGCCTTTTTCTGGAGTCTGAAAAATCCTGGCCCTGCCACTGAAATTGTTCCCTCATAGCATGCAAGGTTTCCCCAAAGGAAAATTCCTCAGGCGGAGAGGCAGAAGGAATGGACTCTTCAGCATCAGAGTCTTCATAAGGGGAGAAATGAGCCTCTGGAGGGTTTGTGTTATCTGAATCATCAGAGGAATCATCTGTTGAAACAGGCTCAGGGGGCTCTGCTCTAGGCCTCTTCTCTGGAGGTGGGTGAGAGGCCCTGTCAGGTTGAGGTTGGGATCCCCGGATTAAAGAAATGAGGTCCTCAGCTAAACTAAGCATTTGTGAACTAGAGCTAGGCCTGTGAGAGGGGATCTTAGCAGGCACAGTTTTAGTAGTTTTAGCTGCTTTGGCCCTGGCAAAGGCCTTAATGGACATGGATGCAGGTGGCCTAGCAGCTCCACGTGCAGGGGTAGAAATATCCAAGGGGATAGTGTCAGATAATTCCTGAGAAACTGTAAGAGCAGGAGTGATTTCAGAAGCCGATTCCACCAGGTTGGAAGAGGCCTCGCTAGGAGGTAAGTTTTCGGCTGAAGGAAGAACCGCTTGCTCGGTTTCAGCCGAAACCGAGACACTCGCGGTTGGCTTAACCGCGGTTTCGGCCGAAACCGCGGACCGCGAGTGTCGGTCCTTTTCCTTGCGCTTTTTAGATATTTGCGTAGTCGGAGGATCCGACGGCATAATGTAAGCAAAATCGGAGCCGAAAAACTCCTCAGCAAATTCCGACAGATGTCTAAGCGTCCGTCGGTTAAAAGAAGCACAGGCTAGACAAGCTGCTACGTCGTGATCTGGGCCTAAACAAGGTAAGCAGTAAGAGTGGAAATCTTTATGAGGTATTTGTTTCCCACAAGTTAAACAGTTATTCACTTTTTCTGACATCGGCTGAGGCAAGAAAGAGTCCCCAACGGGGTACTTAGCTTTTTTAGAAGTCTTCGGTAGTAGTAGACGTATTCGGTAGTAGTAATCTCTGGTTCTGACCGACCGGCACTTGCAAACAGCTTCTGCTTCGGGTGCCACGCGGCAAGAAAGACTGGGGAAAATGGCGTCGGCTGATGCCTTTATACCCGAATAACTGCAGCTATGACGTCAGGTGAAGTGCGACACCAGCCGAGGCCAGACCCAGACTTTGGAATCCGGCCGACCGAAGGGCTGCCTGACAACAGGACAACCCATTTGTAAGGACTGCAGATGCATCCTTGAAGGACATCAGGATGGCTCTGCTCAACCTGTCCGCAATTACGTTGGACGTCCCGGGAATGTGCGTTGCTATCAGAAAGCGTCCGGTGGAGACAGCCCATTGCCAGATCCTGAGGGCCTCTCTGCATAGTGGATAAGATCTTGTTCCTCCCTGTTTGTTGATTTACCAGACCACTGACATGTTGTCTGTCTGGAATGCCACTGTTCCTTGAGGTAAGATGCCGTGAAAGTGTTGCAACGCTAGAAACACCGCTCTTCGCTCTAGAACATTGATGTGCAGTTTGCATTCTGTTCTGGACCATTGACCTTGGACCGTCTTTCCCTGGAACAAACCCCCCCACCCAATCAGGTAAGCATCCGTGGTTATTGTGGCTATCGGGGTTGGCAGGGTAAATGGTCGACCTTGTGTCAAGTCTTGAGATAGCATCCACCATCGTAGATCCTGCTTGCAGCAGGATGTGATTAGAATCTCGTGTGACAACGGCAGGTGCTGATAGGACCACTGGGTGAACAGTAGCCATTGTAGGATCCTCATGTGCATTCTTCCTAGAGGGACTGCAACCAGTGCAGCTGACATTAATCCCAGGACTCTTAAAACCTGTTTTGCTGTAGCTTTTGTCTTTTGAAGGAGTATTGCAATTTGCCCCCTTAGTTTTGAAACCCTTTCTGGTGGAAGTCTGACCGTGACCAAGGTAGTGTCCAGTTCTACCCCTATAAATGAGATACGCTATGATGGCGATAAAGAAGATTTTTCTAAATTGATTGTAACGCCAAGACGGGAACAAAGACTGATTGTGTAACCTCTTGCTTGGAGCAGATGATACTCGGTGGTGGCGGAGAGGAGCCAGTCGTCTAGATACGGAAACACCCGGAATCCTTCCTTGTTGTCTCAAGTGAGACACTACTACTGCCATACACTTGGTGAACACCCTGGGGGCTGAGGTGAGACCAAACGGCAGAGCCCAAAACTGAAAATGACTGGCTCCTAGCTGGAAGCGCAGCAATCTCCTGGACGGTCTGGCCATTTTTATATGGTAGTACGCGTTCTTGAGATCTATAGAGCACATCCAGTCTCCTTCCTGCAGAAAAGGGAGGATTGACTGTAGCGTGACCATCCGAAACTTCTCCTTCACAACGAAGGTGTTTAATCTGCTGAGATCCAGAATTGGTCTCCAGTCCCTTGTCTTCTTTGGAACTAAAAAGAACCTTGAGTAAGTTCTGGATCCTATTTGGTCTGCCGGGACTGTTTGGATGGCTCTTTTCCTGAGCAGCTTCTGGATCTCTAAGGCTGCCTGATCCCACAGATTGGGTGGAACGTCTGGGAATCTTTTGGTGGTAGGGGGAACGTTTATGAATTTTATGTCGTAACCTCTGGTAATTATATTTTGTACCCACGCATCTGAGGTTAAATTTCGCCAGGTCAGCGGGTACAAAGTTAAGCATCCCCCGACTGCCTCCAGAGCAGGACAATCGGGCCTCCTCTCAGGAGTGCTGGAAAGGCTTGCCAGAGAAAGTATCTCTGTCGCCCTGGTTTTGCGGACCCCCTCTGCCATTTGGACGGCGTCTTCCATTCCTTCCCCCTCCTCTGCCTCTGGAAGGGGCATTATCACTCTGTGTGGACTGAAAGGAACCCTGTGTCTTACGGAACCACATCTTTCCGCCTCTTTGCCCTTTGGGGTATGGTCTGGAAGGGCGGAAAATGGACTCCTACAGCAGATAGGGTCTTCCCTTCTTGCTCACACCTAGTGAGGGTCTCCTTTACTTTGGGGCCAAAAAGAGAGGCACCATCAAATGGGACGTTAGTAAAAGAAGACTTGAAGGATTCCGCAAAGGAGCACAGCCGCAGCCAGGATTGTCTCCTAAGAGCAATCGCTGAAGCTGCCGCTCTACTTGCACCTTCGGCCGCATATGAAATGAGCCTCATGGAGGAGTTGACTACAGAGTTAAGGGTATTAAGTTGTGCTGTCACTTTCTCGGTAACAGCAGCATCTGTACGATCCTGGAGAGTATCTCCGAGTTACTTGAGGAGATCCCTCTGTAAACGCGTAAAATGCGTCAAGTAGTTCAGGGATCGCATGGAAAAAGTCGCAGAACTGAAAAAGTACAGTTTTGTACCTACCATAAATGTAGATGTTCGAAGATCCACATTGCTGCAGTCCTTACATATGGGTAGTCCGCTGTCCTCGGTCGGCCCGAATACCAAAGTATTAGGCTGACGTCGGCCATGGGCGCCTAGATCTGACATCAGAGCGTCAGGGTATAAAAGCGCATGACCGACGTCATATCCTCAGTCTTTTCTTGCCCCAGATGTCAGAAGGCCCTAAAAAGAAAGGCCACAGCCAAAAATAGAATACTTCCCAAAAGGCATGTACAAATGACAGCTACCACCCAAACCATACAATCATTCCAAACTACAGAGGAGAGGAGGGAGGGTAAATTGGACTGCAGCAATGTGGATCTTCGAACATCTACATTTATGGTAGGTACAAAACTGTACTATGTTCTTCATCTCACATTGCTGCAGTCCTTACATATGGGTAGAATCCCAAAGCAGAGGTAAAGGGAGGCTGGCAAAATTATAAAGCATTGGGAGCTGCCAAAATGCCCTGTAAGATTGCAGTGGCAAATCCAGCTCTAGATTTGGAATAAAGAGGAAGGTGGTAGTGTTTAGAAAAAGTATGCACTGAACTCCAAGTAGCTGCTTTCAAAATATCTTTAGTAGCTACTCCCCTTAAAAAAGCTGTAGAAGTGGCAGTAGCCCTAGTGGAGTGAGGTCTGATTCCAGCCGGAACCTCCTTACCATGATGAGAATAACAAAAAGCAATACAAAATCCAATCCATTTAGAAATAGTTTGTTTTGAAACAGGTTTCCCCTGAGAACCTAAAGCAAAAGAAACAAACAACTGCTGAGACTGTCTGAACCCTTTAGTCCTGCTCAAATAATAACGCAACTGCCTGTGAATATCCAAAGTGTGCAAAATTTTCTCCCCTTTATTTTGGGGATCTGCATAAAAAGTAGGCAAATGAATTGATTGGTTCAAGGCCACCTTTGAAACCACTTTAGGCATAAAAGTAGGATTAGTACGCAGAGATACCCTATCCTTATGAAAAATTAGGAAGGGTTCAACTGCCATAAGAGCCTGTAATTCAGAAACCCTTCTAGCAGACGTAATGGCCAACAAAAAGGCAGTCTTCCAAGACAAAAGCTTTAACTCAGCAGTAGCTGCAGGCTCAAAAGGAAGTAAAGTAAGTTTTTCCAACACAAAATTGAGATCCCAGGCAGGAGTAGGAGCTCTACGTGGGGGTCTTATGTTCTTTGCCCCTCTAAGAAATTGCTTAAACAAAGGATGAGAGAATAATGGAGGGTCACAGTCATAGTGAGCAGAAATGGCTGCAGCATGAACCTTTATAGAGGAGAAAGACAAACCCTTGTCTAATAATTCTGTAAGATATTGAAGAGAAACACTTAAATCAGGCCTGGAAACATCAAAGCTCTTTGTTTTGCTCCAAATTAAAAATCTCCTCCATTTACCAGCATAAACTTTCCTTGTACTAGGCCTTCTGGCCTCCAAAATAACATTCAAAACTTGTTGTGGAAGCTGCGACCCTCCAGGTTCTAGAACAGAATATGCCAGGCTGTTAGATGCAGGGACTGAATCCTGACATTGAGGAAATGATTGCCCTCCTGAGACAAAAGGTGCGGAATCGAAGGCAAAGGCCATGGAGGCTCCCGTACTAAACTCCTCAGCAGAGGGTACCAGTGCTGTCGAGGCCAATCTGGAGCTATTAGAATCATGGAGGGCTTGTCTTGTCTGACCTTCAAGAGTACCTTGGAGAGGCAGAGGCGGAAAGGCATAGACGTGAAGATTGCTCCAACTGAATGATAGAGCATCCACTTTCCAAGCTGTGGGATGAAACATTGTGCAAAACTTTGGCAACTGGAAATTTAGTGGAGAAGCGAACAGATCTATGTCTGGAGTTCCCCATATCACTGTCAATTTTCGAAATACATGAGGATCCAATTTCCACTCGTGGGGATCCACTATCTGTCTGCTCAAAACATCTGCTAAGGAGTTCTGTGCTCCTGGTAGAAACCTTGCCTGAAGATTGAGGTGTAAACTGAGAGCAGTCTCCCACAAAATCATTGCTTGCCTGCAAAGAGATGCGTACCTAATGGGTTCCCCTTGCTTGCTGATGTACCACATGACAGTTGTGTTGTCTGTTAGAATCAACACTTGCCCTGGGTGAAGTAAATCCTTGAAAGCCATCAATGCAAATTGGACTGCTAACATCTCCTTCAAGTTGATATGTAAATGTTGAAGTCTGGCAGGCCACGTGTCTTGCACCCATTTTCCATTGAGGTGTGCTCCCCAAGCCTTGTCCGAGGCATCTGTCGTTAAAATCTGACTCGCCTCTGGTCGGGTCACAGAGAGTCCCTTGTTTAGGTGACATTCCTGAGCCCACCACAAAATTCCTTTTGAATGCAAGGTATTATTTGAATGACAGTGTCCAGATCTTGGCAGTGTTGTGTCCATACATTTTTGAGATACCATTGTAGCTTCCTCATATGCAGTTTGGCATTGGGAAGCACCAGAATACAAGATGCCATGAACCCCAAGGCTTGAAGGACTGTCCTTGCAGTCAGCCTGGACCGTAGAGACAATTGATGGAAGTAAAGTGTAAGGTTCTTTTGCTTGTCCGGGGTCAAAAAGGCCATCTGGGAAGCTGTATTCAGTCTCACACCCAGAAAGCACATTTCCTGAGAGGGTACTAGACTGGACTTTGTTTCATTCACAGAATACCCTAGGCACCTTAACACTGCCATCACATACTGCAGATGATGAAGAAGTTCGTACTTGTCTTGAGCCAGAATCAGGCAATCGTCCAAATAAGGATAAATTTGTATTCCTCTTAACCGTAAGAAGGCTATCACTGGAGCCAGAACCTTTGTGAACACCCTGGGCGCAGCAGATAAGCCAAAGGGCAATGCAGAGAACTGATAATGTAAAGTCCCAGCCCGAAAACGCAGGTATCTCCTGTAACTGGGCCGGATAGGAACATGAAGATAAGCCTCTTTGAGATCCAGAGTTACCATCCAGTGATCTTTGCCCAACAGAGGTAGAAGTTGCTGCAACGTCAACATTTTGAATTTTGGAATGTCCAGGTATGTGTTGAGGATAGATAAATCCAAAATTGGCCTCCAAGTGTTTCCTTTCTTTGGTACTAGAAACAGGCGAGAATAAAATCCTAGGCCCACTTCTGACAGAGGGACCTGCTGTATAGCCCCCATTTGAAGAAGTAAAGAAATCTGCTTGTGAGCCTCTACCCTTTGCTGAGGAGGAACGTCTGGCATGCCTTTGAAAGGAGGCACTGTATGGAAATAAAACTTGTAGCCTCGGTCTATAATGTCCAACACCCATTTGTCCTGGGTGATTAAAAACCAGTTTTGCTTGAAGAGTGCCAACTTTCCTCCCAAAGGAGCTGCCAGACAGGAAGGATCTGGCAGCTGAAGATGCAGGTCATTGGGCCTGTTTACGAAAGGACTGGCCCCTGCCCTCACCTGTAGATTGTGCAGGTGAACTCCATGTTCTAGGCCTGAAAGAACTCTGAGCTCTGCCCCTACCACGTCTAGATCTACCCCTAGACTGTAAATCAGAAGAAGGATAAGCCCCATCCCTTAGTAGGCCAATTCCTGCTAAACTTAGGAGGCTGCACCTGCAAAAAATCTTTAACAGTCTGCATAGACTTAGCCTTGTCTTCCATTTTCTTCAAGACAGACTCCACAAGAGAACCAAACAAAACTTCAGACTGTAAAGGAGCATCCAAAATTCTAGTTTTAACATGCTCTGACAAATTCTGATCCTTAAGCCAGGCGTGCCTGCGAATAACTGAACCAGTGGCAGCCACCCTGGAAGAAGCCTGTAAAGCATCGAAACCACACTGCAAAGAATGCTTACCCACCTGTTCAGAAGCATGTACCAAATCCTGTAATTCTTTACATTCTATGCCCTCTGCCAAAGCATCTACTTTAGATTTTAGTTGAGAAAGGAGAAAATTCTGATACTTCAACATATGAAACTGGCAATTCAAAGCCCTCATTGCTAAAGTGGAAGAGGTATACACTTTCTTACCCCATCTATCCAAAGCTCTAGCATCTTTATCTATAGGAACTGGATTCTTTACAACAGAAGCCCTGACACCCTTAGGTCCCTGGCTAATAGTTTCTGGGTCAGCCCTTGGACTCTTATACAGATATTTATAAGCCTCAGGTACTCTGTAATACCTATCTGGCTTAACTGGCGCAGGAGGCAGAGAGTCTGGATTAAGGGAAGCCTCAGAGAAAATGTCTAGAACAACATCCAAAACAGGAGGTATAGCCAAGGGCCTATGTTGTGGTAAAAACAAAAATTCCCTAAGCCTCTTTCGGGAATCTGAGAAATCCTGACCTTCCCATTTAAAATGTTCCCTCATAGAATGCAGGGTTTCTGAAAAAGAAAAATCCTCTGGAGGAGAAGCAGAAGGAGTGGAATCCTCTGCATCTGAATCAGAATAAGGAGGAAAATCCTGAATGTCTTCAGCCGAAGACTGAGTAATCTGAAGCCTGCTCCAAACTTTCTACCTCTGGCTCCACCCTAGGTCTCTTATCAGGAGGGGGCATAGAACCTCTGATTAAAGAAATTAAATCTTCTGCCATTTTAAGCATGCGTTTTTTAGGCACAGAACCTGCAGAACTAGGACTGACACCCGTGGAAGGCAAACCAGGCCTGCTCTTGGAAGGAGCCCTAGAGACAGAAGGAGAAGGCCTAACCACCTTAGGCAAGGAAGGGAGAACAGCAACCTGAGAGGCCCCCTCAGCCTGGCCTGACTCCTGAGGGGCCACATCTTGCAAAATTAAAGCCTCCCCCTGAGACTCAACTGAAACCTCGGCTGGATCCCCAGATTCCACCGTAGTTTCTAAGAACCGGCGTCCGAACGGACGACTCATCCTGCCTGGACTTTAAAGATTTGTCCTTGCGCTTCTTGGTAGCGGCGTCGGAGGATCCGGCGGCATATTATAATTACACCGCTTGCGAAGACAAGCCTAGCGCAATCTAACCTACGTTTAATGGTGCGCTTATTAAACCTAGCACAAAGCGACACCCGACTACGCGTGCTCAGGTCCCAAACAAGGAATACAAAGAGAGTGGTAATCCCTATGCGGTATCTGTTTCCCACAAGAAATACAATTATTCACTTTTTCTGACATCCGGAATTAACTGAGGCAAGAAAAACAAAAATATTCTAGCGGGTACTTAGCCCAACTTGGTTTCGGTCTGAAACTCAGAATACGAAAATTTCAGAACGAACGGCACTTGCAAACGCTGCTTCTGCATCGGACCATGCGGCAAAAAAGACTGAGGATATGACGTCGGTCATGCGCTTTTATACCCTGACGCTCTGATGTCAGATCTAGGCGCCCATGACCGACGTCAGCCTAATACTTTGGTATTCGGGCCGACCGAGGACAGCGGACTACCCATATGTAAGGACTGCAGCAATGTGAGATGAAGAACATTGCGCTTCCCATATCTGTCCATCGTCCTAGAATCCTTATTAGGAGGATGGACAGTGGAAGAGGACTCTGACATGTCCTTCTTAGTGGCTGCCGTCACCACCATAGTATCCACTGGAAAGTACAGTTTTGTACCTACCATAAATGTAGATGTCCGAACTGGATAGCATCTGCAGTCATAACAAGTGGGTTGTCCTGTCGTCAGGCAGCCCTGCAGTCGGCCGGATTCCAAAGTCCGGGTCTGGCTTCGGCTGATGTCGCACTCCACCCGACGTCATCTCTGTTGGTCTTCGGGTATATAAGCATCAGCCGACGCCATTTTCCTCAGTGTTTCTTGCCCCAGATGCCAGTAGCCCTCTTGCAGGCTAAAATTTGGATAGATGCCAATGTTTCCAAATAGATAGAGGCAAACACAACAATAAGCATATATGTACATATATACAAACAAATACACCATAAAAGACTCCCCAAAAGCTAGCTAATAGGAGGGGAAACACCCTAGGAGTACCACAGAGGGAAGGAGGGAGGGTAATCCTGACTGCAGATGCTATCCAGTTCGGACATCTACATTTATGGTAGGTACAAAACTGTACTATGTCCTTCATGGATGCATCTGCAGTCATAACAAGTGGGTAGAATACCATAGCCAACTAGGAGAGGAGGATAAAAGTAGATTATGGTGTGTTTAGGATCCCTTGCAGTACAGCAGTGGCAAACCCTGCTCGGGATCTGGAATATAGAGGCAAATTATAATGCTTGGCAAATGTATGCACGGAGGTCCAAGTAGCCGCATCAATAATGTCTTTGGTTGCCACTCCTCGTAAGAAGGCTGTGGTAGTGGCTGTTGCCCTTGTAGAATGAGGTCTTATGTTCTGTGGAATTGGTTTACCATGGAAGGAGTAACAGTATCGTATGCAATTTCCTATCCATTTGGAGATTGTCTGTTTGGAAATAGCTTTTCCTTCCCTTCCTGTTGCATAGGCTACAAAAGTTGGTCAGTCTTTCTGCTATTTTTGTTCTGTCCAAGTAGTAGCGTAGCTGTCTATGTACATCCAAGGTATGCAGTATTCTTTCCCCTCTGTTTTGTGGGTTGGGAAAGAAGGTAGGTAGGTGGATTGCCTGGTTTAAAGACACTCTGGATACCACCTTGGGCATAAATGTAGGATTAGTCCTCATGGACACTCTATCTTGGTGGAAGATTAGGAAGGGTTGCACTGCCATTAAGGCCTGTAGTTCTGAAACCCGCCTTGCTGAAGTAATTGCTAGTAGGAAAGCAGTTTTCCATGACAGGTGTTGTAGGTCTGCTGTTGCTGCTGGTTCAAAGGGTGATAGTGTCAACTTTTCTAGCACAAAGTTTAAATCCCAAGCTGGTAATGGTGGTTTCCTTGGAGGTTTTACATTCTTGATTCCTCTGAGGAACTGCCTGAGCAAAGGGTGCGAAAAAACAGGTGGATCAAAGCTGTATTCTGCTGAAATAGCTGATGCATGTATCTTGATGGAGGAGTAGGACAGGCCTGAATGAAGAAGTTCGGCCAGATACTCCAGAATGTTAGGCATATCTATGTTTGACACATCTTTTCCTCTTTCCGTACTCCAAATGACAAACCTTTTCCATTTTCCAGCATAGTTCCTTCTTGTTGAAGGTCTGCGTGCTTCAAGAATAATGTCTAACTCTTTGGGAAAGTTCTGGATTAGCTGCTGCTATGTGATGTTCCATGCCATCAGTTGCAGCGTTTTTAGGTTTGGATGTATGATGCTGTAGTTGTTCTGAGTTAACATCAAAGGCATCAGGGGTATTGGCCACATATTGTTCCGAGACATGCTCTTCAGTAGTGGGTACCAGTGTTGTCTTGGCCAGTTTGGAGCTATCAGGATTATCCTTGGACGTTCTTCCTTGATTTTTAGTAGTACCTTGTGTATCAAAGGAAGAGGTGGGAATGCATATGCTGTTAGGCCTTTCCAGTTGAAGGAGAGTGAGTCCACTTTCCATGCTAGTGGGTGGAATGTCCTTGTGCAGAATTTTTTGAGCTGGTGATTGAGAGGTGATGCGAATAGGTCTATCTGTGGCATTCCCCATTTCTTTGAGATGGTCTTGAAGATGTCCGGGTGCAGCTTCCATTCGTGGGCATTCGAAGTGGTTCTGCTTAATATGTCTGCTAGAGTATTGTCTTTCCCCGGTACAAATATTGCCTGTAACTGAATGTTGTAGCTGAGTGCCAGGGTCCACAGCTCCAAGGTCATTCTGCATAGTATGAATGAGTGCCTCCCTGTTTGTTGATGTACCACATGACTGTGGTGTTGTCTGTCCTTATCAACTGGCCCTCTTTGAGAAATGGTTTGAACTTTTGGATTGCCAGTTTTACTGCCAGCATTTCTTTTAGATTGATGTGCAGGTGAAGTTGATCCTGTGTCCACAATCCTTGCGCATTTGTCCAGCATGTGGGCCCCCATCCTAGGTCTGAAGCGTCTGTTGTGATGGTCTGGCTTGGTTGACATCTGCGAAAGGGTAGGCCTGGGTTTGACTGGCATGCCTGAGCCCACCATAGGAACTCCTGTTTTAAGCATGGAATTAGTGGGATTTCTGTTTCTAGACTGTGCCTGTGTTGGGACCATAAATTCTTTAGGTACCACTGTAGTTTCCTCATATGTAGTCTGGCAAATGGGACCAAGATTATGCATGATGCCATGAAGCCCAAGGCCTGCAGAACTTTTCTTGCTGTTAACTTGTTCAGTTTTGTTAGTGCCAAGAAGTAAAGAGGAAGTTCTTTTTGTTTTCTGTAGTCAGGAATGCCATTTGTTGTACTGTGTCCAATTCAGCCCAAGAATGTCCTTGTTTGGGATGGTATCAGCCTTGACTTTTGTAAATTGACTGTGTATCCCAGTCCTTGTAGCAAGTAAATGACCCTTTGTAAATCTGTTGTCAGCTTGCTTTTGTTGTCCCCTTGTAGCAGGCAGTCGTCCAGGTATGGGTAAATTTGAATTCCCTGTAGTCTGCAATGGGCGATTACTGATGCCAGGCATTTTGTGAATACTCTGGGCAGTAGATAAGCCAAAGGGCAATGCTGAGAATTGATAGTGCTCTGATCCTGCAAGAAATCTGAGGTATCTTCTGCAGATTGGTCGAATGGGGACGTGCAGGTATGCCTCCTTGAGATCTAGAGTTACCAGCGAAGACTCCTTGCCCAGCATGGGAAGAAGTTGCTGTAGGGTCAGCATTTTGAATTTTGGGACAATGATGTATGTATTTAAGGTGGACAGGTCGAGAATTGGTCTCCAACTTTTTCCTTTCTTGGAACTAGGAATAGTCTGGAATAGAACCCCTTTCCTTGTTCTGCTGTTGGCACTCTTTCCACAGCTCTCATGTTTGCTAACTCCATTATCTGGCGTAGAGCCTCTGTTTTTTGATTTGGAGGTAGATTTGGCATTCCTCTTTTGACTGGTAAAGTGTGGAAGTGAAACCGTAACCTTGATCTATGGTTTGTAAAATCCACTTGTCTTTTGTTATGTAGTGCCAGTTCTTTGAAAATAAGGTTAACTTTCCGCCTAGAGGAGCTGCTATTTGTTCCCTGGTAGGCGGATTTAGGATTAAGTCACTGTGGTTGTGCTGATGTAGTGGCAGTGGCTGTGTCTGCCTCTGTTGTTACCTTGCCACTGTCGTCCTCTGTAGGCACCTCCTCTGGATTGGTTTCTGCCTCTGGAACGTCTATTCCTGCCCCTTTGAAATTTTGTGGAGTCAGGAAAGGACCAATTTTGGCAGGCCAGTTCCTGCTAAACCTTGGGGTTGAACCTGCAAGAAATCTTTAACAGTTTGAACAGATTTTGCCTTCTCTTCCATTTTCTTCATAACCTGCTGGGCAGGTGTACCAAACAAACTTGTCTTGTCCATAGGAGCATCTAGCAACTTAGCTTTAACATGATCCGGTAAAGCTTGTTCCTTTAGCCATGCATGCCTTCTTATCACTGTGCCTGTCATGGCTGATCTAAATGAAGCCTCCAGTGCATCATAGCCACATTTTAAGGAATGGTTGCTAACCTGTTGTATGTTATTTACCATCTCTAATACATATTTCTTATCAAGAGATTCATCAGTGGTTAGTTTTTAGTTAACTGATCAAGCATAAACTCTTGGTATTGTATCATGTGAAACTGACAGTTTAAAGCTCTAGCTGAGAGAGTAGCTGAAGTGTAGACCTTTTACCCCATCTGTCTAATGACCTTGCTTCCCTTTCAGAAGGAATAGGGTTTTAGCTGTGGTCGCTACTGCCTTGGGACCCTGGGATATAGTTTCTGGGTCTGCAAGTGGGGCCTTGTAAAGGTGGTGATGAGTATCTGGCACCCAGTAAAATCTGTCTGGTTTGGCAGGGGCTGGGGGTAAAGAATCTGGAGCGGAGCAAACATCATTGAAAGCATCATCCACCACAGAGAGAACAGGAGGTATAGCTAAGGGCCTGTGCTGTGGGAGGTGCAGAAAGGTCCTAAGTCTTTTTCTGGAGTCTGAAAATCCTGTTGCTGCCATTGGAACTGTTCTCGCATGGCATGCAAGGTTTCCCCAAAGGAGAATTCTTCTGGTGGGGAAGCAGCTGGAATGGATTCTTCAGCATCAGAATCTTCAAAATTGGAGAAGGAGCCTCTGGCTGGTCAGTTATGTCTGATTCATCAGCAGAATCATCAGAAGACACTGGCTCAGGGGCTCTGCCCTAGGTCTCTTCTCTGGGGGCTGAGAGGCCCTGTCTGGGTGAGATTGAGATCCTCTAATTAAAGAAATTAAATCTTCTGCCAAAGAAAGCATTTGAGAACTAGAAGAGGGCCTGGATGTGGGGGTTTAACAGGCACTGTTTTAGTAGTCTTGGCTGCTTTAGCCCTGGCGAAGGCCTTAATGGACATGGCTGCTGGAGGCCTAGCAGCACCACGTGCTGGGGTAGAGACATCCAAGAGGAGGGTGTCTGATAAGTCAACCACCGTAGTGGGTAAAATTTCTGAGGTCGATTCAAGAGTTGTAGCAGGGGCCTCAGTTGTAAGAATAGGTTCAGCTGTACTTTGATCAGTTTTCTCGGTTTCGGCCGAAACCGAGACACTGCTGTTTGCTTTACCGTGGTTTCGGCCGAAACCGCGGACCGCGAGTGTCGGTCTTTATCTTTGCGTTTTGGTAGATTGGGTAGTCGGAGGATCCGGCGGCATAATGTCGCAAAATCAGAACCGAAAAACTGTTCTGCAAACTCCGACCGGCGCCTAAGCGTTGTCGGTTGAAAGAGGCACAGGCGAACAGGCTGCTACGTCGTGGGCTGGGCCTAAACAAGGCAGACAGTAAGAGTGGAAATCTTTATGAGGTATTTGTTTCCCACAGGTTAAACAATTGTTAACTTTTTCTGACATCGGCTGAGGCAAGAAAGAGTCCCCAACGGGGTACTTAGCTTTAGAAGTCTTCGAAGTAGTATTCGGTAGAAGTAATCTCTGGATCCGACCGACCGGCACTTGCGAACAGCTTCTGCTTCGGGCGCCACGCGGCAAGAAAGACCGAGGAAAATGGCGTCGGCTGATGCTTATATACCCGAAGACCAACAGAGATGACGTCGGGTGGAGTGCGACATCAGCCGAAGCCGGACCCGGACTTTGGAATCCGGCCGACTGCAGGGCTGCCTGACGACAGGACAACCCACTTGTTATGACTGCAGATGCATCCATGAAGGACATCACCCTTGGTAAGAAAACTCTTGTCCTGGTGGGCTGTTATATACTTATTCGGCCTGCAGGGAACTGGTTCCACCGTGTCAGGTGTCTCCCAAGCCCTACGAGCTATCAAGTCCATAAGTTCGTCAAAGGGAGGGGTCACCCAGAAGGTAGAAGGTAGAGCCCCGAATGCCTTCAGCAATACTGACTCATCCACAAAAGGGTTAAGTGGCTGCCAATCTCCCCTCTGTTTTAGGATCTCCAGGATGTCCGCAAAGGAGACATCCTCCGAGGGGGACCGTGGGGACCCTTCTGCTTCATCTAAATCTGTATCTGATGTAAGAGATTCCTGTGGGGAATCTATGTGCCTCCTCTTGCACAGTCTTTTCCTTGGTACTTCTTCAGATGGGGCTTCTGGAGAAGCGTCCGAGGAACCGGGAGCACCCTCTGGGGGCAACTGAGGCATTGGGTCTCGACGCTTAGTAGGAGCCGAGGATACAGAAGTCAAACGTGGACCCTTAGGGGGAGGAGAAGAAGAATCCAATGAGATATGTGTCTGTTTCGACAAGCTCTTCCTCATGGCGTCGAAGGCACCGGTACCCGGATCCGAAGACCTTCCTGGTTTCGAGAAACCAGGAACAATCCCAGAGACCGGGGGTCCGGGCTCCGACCCAGAGGACGGTGCCGAACTAATCTGAGCCGAGGCTCCTAGGGGGAGAGTCGGTACCGACATCTCGGTTCGACTGCCCTCCCCGGAACCAAGGAACGATAGTCGGCTCTGGGACTCCTCGATCCGTTCCAAGGGCGTCAACGGTACCGAAAGCACAGCTGTAGGCTTCGGTATCGATGGTTCTACCATCATCGGAACTTCGACTCTCTGCTCCGAAGACTCGACAGGTCTCGGAGGAGCAGTAGATGACCCAGGGAGGGCTTCGAGTTTCGAAACCAGCTGGGACGAAACTTGGATCAATTTAGAAAGGGCCGAGTTCTCCATTAACTTCTGTATCACTCAATCCACATCCAAATAAGATAAGGGTCTCGAAGAGCGGGTCGAAGGGGCTGAAGTCATCACCGAGTGAGGGATCGATGGCGGCGGAACCTCCGAGACCGGCTCCAAGACCGGAGTCTCGATCAAAGATATACATTTGACAGCCGACTCCGAAGTCTGTGGAGCCGGTGTCCGAATCTTAATAGAGGTGCTCGGAGCCGATGACTTTGGCTCCGACACTCTCAAAGACTTGGACCCCTTCGAAGACTTGGATACCAATTCAGCCTTGTCAAGGGCCTCCTGAAATTCGGGCTTTAATAAACCCCTGTCTACCAACTTCCTGCGTCTCTCCATCATGACCCTCCCACTGAAGGAATGACAAATAGAACAGTCCTCCTGTAAGTGGAGAGGGCCAAGAGAGTAGACGCAGGAAGGGTGGTTATCCGTGATGGACATTTTCTGTCCGCATAGACATTTCTTAAAGCCTGATTTTTGCTTCTCAGACATGTTCAAAAAATCAGACATATACCTATAAGAACCTGAAAACAAGAAAAAAATTAAGGTATCACTACACACAAAAGAGTAAGGGCTTAAGCCTTTCTAAAGAAAAAACACCTGTTAAAAAGACAGGATAATAGGCCTGAAAATTGCCTTAGAAAAGTTATAATATAATAACAATAAGAAGAAGAATATACAACTCCCTGTAACTACACTAGTAAAAGACAAATATATATATATATATATATAGATATAGATATATATATATATATAAAACTATCTATACTAATAAGATAAGTTATGGAAAACTTCGAAAAATAGAAAAAGTTTACTGGCCCGAGCTTCTGCGATGCATCTGCTGCCGCGGCAAACTAGATCTGAGGGTTAGCACTAGGGGATTGTGGGATAGGACTGTGCCTCGAGCTTTCTCAAGATGCAGAGCTGTAGAAGTGGCCGTCTCGGAGCCGAGGATCGGCTCCGAACCCAGGCGTAAGAACAAACAGCGAGATTAAACAATTTCACATGAAATAAATTACATTATTAAATGAAAATAAAAATAAATTTGGTTACGTGCTTTCATCTGTATAGTTTCAAAAAGTTGAAACATACAGATGAAAGTGCTTGACCAAATTTGTTTTTATTTTCTTTCAATAATGTAATTTATTTCTTCCTTTACTTGGTGCAGTCCACTTTATTTTGGTTCTTGCTCTCTGGCAGTGGTGTCTGTGTTGTCTCTACTGCACTGATCACATCACACAACAGCAGTAAAGCTAAAACAGACCGGTCCGACCCCACTGCAAAAGAAAGAACCTTTGAATTAAAAAGGCAACAGAAGCTGAAAAGCAGAACAGTCGCTCAGTAGCTCTGCTGAAAGAGAGAACAAAAGGGATTTGACTGCAGCTGTATTCAAGGGGAATTAAACAGCCCGCCAAATACACCTGCAGCCAATAACAACTGTGAACTCTAGACTGAATCGGTCGTCACGCACCCCTCTCCGAAAGTGCAGAAATGAATAGCACCATGATGTGAACTTAAAAACCTAAAGCTCATTAGCAAGTGAGCCAACAAGGGAGAACTTTTTTGTTTTGCTACTCTATGGCTGGGTATAGTGTACACAGCGTATGCCTGCCGATCATCTTGCCACCACTGTACATTGACTTTTAAAGGGGGAGGTATGCGCCCCTATGCCCAAGCCTAAATCCGCCACTGCAGTCTGTTTTTGAAAATTTAACTTGATGTTTTCTAAGTCATTATTAAAGCCATCCTGTAAGGTAGATGTCATCAACTGCAGTTCTTTTTTCAAAGCAGCATCTGGATGAGAATTCCTTGAGTTGTTCACATTCAGTGACTCAATATATCTCCAAGTTACTTGACAGGAAAATGTTTGTACATCTCCACCAAAATTGATATTTATGTAGTTTAGTAGTTTATCTATAGATTTCTGATGTTTTAAACTTAAAATAATAAAAATTTTCCTATATTATACTAGTTTATGGAGCTCTCAAAATTCATTGCTTACAGTTGGCCATCTAGGCTCTGCCCCCCATCAGACAAGGCCATTATTAATGGGACCAATGGATGGTGTTTATCCTCTTCATTAATCTGAATCTTCACTCAAGGAATCGTTGCTCACCAATAATGAAGCCTGCTGTAATGTCACATATCAACTACATATGGGCTCTCAGCCCCTGTGACTGCCAGATCACCAGTAGACATCCTGAGAAATGACAAACCAGATTTGGCACCCCCACTACTAACAAGCTATGTACTTAACAGGTTTATATGCAATTCCTATAGCAAAGGCCAACAGAAGGACTGCTTTGCTTACCCACAGGAGGACCAAGGAAGGGCATTTCTGACCCAGAACAAGTTTCCAAGTCTCTTCTTCACAAAAAAATGATAGTCACAAAGTACAGTTTTGTACCTACCATAAATGTAGATGTCCGAGAGGTATGCATCTGCAGTCCTAACAAATGGGTTGTCCTGGCCTCAGGCAGCCCTTCGGTCGGCCGGATTCCAAAGTCTGGGTCTGGCCTCGGCTGATGTCGCACTTCACCCGACGTCATAGCTGCAGTTCAGCGGGTATAAAGGCATCAGCCGACGCCATTTTCCTCAGTGTTTCTTGCCCCAGATGCCAGGTGCCCTCTAGGAAGGCTAAATTTGGATAAATGCAAATGTTTCCAAGCAATAGAGAGCAAATAGAAATAAACATGTATATACATATATACAAACAAATACACCATAATAGATTCCCCCAGCTAGCTACAAGATGGGCAGATACCCTAGGAGTACCACAGAGGGGAAGGAGGGTGGGTAATCCTGACTGCAGATGCATACCTCTCGGACATCTACATTTATGGTAGGTACAAAACTGTACTATGTCCTTCAAGGATGCATCTGCAGTCCCAACAAATGGGTAGAATACCATAGCCAAACTGGGGGAGGAGGCACTAAGAGTTTATGGTGTAGTTAAGATCCCTTGCAAAACAGCAGTGGCAAAACCTGCTTGGGATCTGGAGTATAAAGGTAGATTATAATGCTTGGCAAATGTATGCACGGGGCTCCAAGTAGCAGCTTCTAAAATGTCTTTGGTAGCCACTCCTCGTAAGAAAGCTGTAGTAGTGGCTGTAGCCCTTGTGGAGTGAGGTCTGATGTTTTCTGGAGTTGCCTTTCCATGAAAAGAGTAACAAAATCTAATGCAATTTCCTATCCATTTTGAGATTGTTTGTTTTGAAATTGCTTTTCCTTCCATTCCTGTTGCATATGCTACCAGAAGCTGGTCAGTTTTTCTATTGTTCTTGGTTCTGTCCAGGTAGTAGCGCAATTGTCTGTGTACATCCAAGGTATGCAGCAATCTTTCCCCCTGTTCTGTGGGTTGGGGAAGAATGTTGGTAGGTGTATTGCTTGGTTTAATGATACCCTGGAGACCACCTTTGGCATAAAGGTAGGATTAGTTCTCATGGACACTCTATCCTGATGGAAGATAAGGAAGGGCTGTACTGCCATTAATGCCTGTAATTCAGAAACCCTTCTAGCTGAAGTGCTTGCAAGCAGGAATGCAGTCTTCCAAGATAAGTACTGTAATTCTGCTGTTGCTGCTGGTTCAAAAGGGGGAAGTGTCAACTTTTCTAACACAAAGTTCAAGTCCCATGT
Source organism: Protopterus annectens (assembly GCF_019279795.1). Lineage (NCBI taxonomy): Eukaryota > Metazoa > Chordata > Ceratodontiformes > Protopteridae > Protopterus > Protopterus annectens. Next base: position 367,419,132 of record NC_056748.1, on the reverse strand, counting down.
AGGCAATGGTGGTTTCCTTGGTGGCTTTACATTTTTAATTCCTCTGAGAAACTGCCTGAGTAGAGGTTGAGAAAAGACTGGAGGATCCATGTTGTATTCTGCTGAAATTGCTGATGCATGAATCTTAATGGAGGAGTAAGACAGACCATTGTGGAAAAGCTCTAAGTATTCCAGGATGTTAGCTATGTTTGCCACTGATGTATCTACTCCTTTTGTTGCACTCCAAATGAGACATCTTTTCCATTTTGCTGAATAAGTTTTCCTTGTTGAGGGTCTGCGAGCCTCCAAGATAATGTCTTTAACCCTTTGAGATAAATCTGGGTTATTTTTCCTTATGTAATGTTCCAAGCAGCTAAGCTGCAGTGTTTTCAAGTTTGGATGCAGGATTTTGAAGTTGTTCTGTGTTAGCAGTAGAGGTAGTAGGGGGAGAGGCCATGCGTGTTCCCGGGACATACTCCTCAGTAGCGGGTACCAATGTTGCCTCGGCCAATCTGGAGCTATCAAGATGATCCTCGGGTGATCTTCTTTGATCTTCAGTAGCACTTTGTGCATCAAAGGAAGAGGTGGGAATGCATATGCCGTCAGGTTTTCCCAACTGAAGGATAGGGAGTCCACCTTCCAAGCAAGTGGGAGGTATGTCCTTGTGCAGAATTTTTTCAATTGGTGGTTGTGTGGGGATGCGAACAGGTCTATTTCTGGCAGTCCCCATTTCCTTGTGATGGTTTTGAAGATGTCTGGATGCAGCATCCATTCGTGGGCATCCGTGGTGGTTCTGCTTAAGATGTCTGCTAGAATATTTTCTTTTCCTGGCACAAATATGGCTTGGAGCTGAATGTTGAGGCTCAGGGCCACATTCCAGAGGTCCATTGCCATCCGGCATAGAGGATATGAATGTGTGCCTCCCTGTTTGTTGATATACCACATAACTGTGGTGTTGTCCGTCCTTATCAGTAAATGACCCTGTTGAAGAAATGGTCTGAATGTCTGAATTGCCTGTTTTACTGCCAGCATCTCTTTTTGATTTATGTGTAGGTTCATCTGGTCTTGAGTCCATAAGCCTTGTATGCACTTGTCCACCATGTGTGCCCCCAACCGAGGTCTGAGGCATCCGTGGTGATAGTCTGGCTTGGGTGAGGCCTGTGGAAGGGCAGTCCTTTGTTCAATTGACAGGCCTGGACCCACCACTGGAATTCTTGCTTCAGGCATGGAATTACTGGAATTTGGGTTTCTAGGCTGTGCTTGTGCTGAGACCATAAATTCCTCAGGTACCATTGCAACTTCCTCATATGTAGTCTGGCATGTGGAATTAATATTATGCAGGATGCCATGTAACCCAGGGCTTGCAGGATTTTCCTTGCTGTAAGCTGGTTCTGCGTTGTTAATGCCATGAAGTAGAGTGGTAGCTGCTTCTGTTTTTCTGTTGTGAGGAATGCCATCTGGTTTGATGTGTCCAGTTCTGCACCCAGGAAGGTTATCCTTTGGGATGGTATCAGCCTTGACTTTTTTGTGTTGACTGTGTATCCCAGGGCTTGCAGCAGGTGAATAACCTTTTTCAAATCTTTTGTTAATTTGTCTTTGCTGTCCGCTTGTAACAGGCAGTCATCCAGGTATGGATAAATTTGAATTCCCTGAAGCCTGCAATGAGCAATTACTGATGCCAGGCATTTTGTGAATACTCTGGGCGCAGTAGATAAGCCAAAAGGCAATGCTGAGAATTGATAATGCTCTGATCCTGCAAGAAATCTGAGGTATCTTCTGCAATTTGGTCGTATGGGGACGTGCAGGTATGCCTCCTTGAGATCCAGAGTCACCAGCCAAGACTCCTTGCCCAGCATGGGAAGAAGTTGCTGTAGGGTCAGCATTTTGAATTTTGGAACAATAAGATATGTGTTTAGAGAGGACAGGTCGAGGATAGGTCTCCATTGGTTTTCCTTTCTTGGTACTAGGAAAAGCCTTGAATAAAATCCTTGTCCTTGTTCCATAGCCGGTACCTTTTCTATAGCTCTCATCCTTAGTAAGTGGTCTATTTGCTGTAGAGCGTTTGTCCTTTGGTTTGGAGGTAGGTTTGGCATTCCTCTCTTCCTTGGAAGAGTATGGAAGTGAAACCTGTAGCCTTTGTCTATTGTCTGTAAAATCCATTTGTCTCCTGTAATGTAATGCCAATTTACTGAAAATAAGGCTAATTTTCTGCCTAAGGGTACTGCCAGTTGTTCCCTGGTAGGCGGTCTCACAGCCAAGTCACTGTGATTGTCCTGTAGAAGTGGTAGTGGCTGGGTCTGTGGCAGTAGTTCTCTGGCTGTTAGGCTGCCACTGACGTCCCCTGTAGGCACCTCTGGATTGACCTCTGCCTCTAGGGCGTCTATTTCTACTTCTCTGTGCTCTGGTGGTGTCTGGAAAGGACCAATTCTTGGAAGGCCAGTTCCTACTAAACCTCGGAGGTTGGACCTGTAAGAAATCCTTGACTGTCTGGACAGATTTAGCTTTTTCTTCCACCTTCTTCAACACTTGCCGTGCAGGGGAACCAAACAAACTGTGCTTTTCCATGGGAGCATCTAGAAGCTTTGACTTTACATGGTCTGGTAAGGATTGCTCTTTTAACCATGCATGCCTTCTGATCACTGTACCAGTCATAGCTGATCTAATCTAAAGGAAGCCTCCAGTGCATCATAGCCACATTTTATGGAATGATTACTGACCTGCTGAGTGTTATGCACCAAATCCTGAAGGGACTTACGATCTAAAGGTTCAGGCGAGGACAGTTTTTTAGTGAGCTGATCTAACAGAAATTCCTGATACTGAATCATGTGGAATTGACAGTTTAAGGCCCTAGCCGAAAGAGTAGCAGAAGTATAAACTTTTTTACCCCATCTCTCCAATGCCCTAGATTCTCTTTCAGAGGGGAGGGGTTTTTTGGCAGAGGCAGCTGCTACAGCTTTGGGGCCCTGTGAAATAGTTTCAGGGTCTGCAATAGGAGCCTTATACAAATGATAATGTGTGTCCGGAACCCTGTAGTATCTGTCGGGCTTAGCAGTGGCCGGAGGCAGTGAGTCAGGGGCAGTACAAGCATCATTAAATGCATCATCCACAACTGTAAGTACTGGAGGAATAGCTAAAGGCCTATGCTGTGGTAGATGTAAAAAGGTCCTAAGCCTTTTCCTAGAGTCTGAAAAATCCTGGCCCTGCCATTGAAATTGTTCCCTCATAGCATGTAAGGTTTCCCCAAAAGAAAATTCCTCAGGAGGAGAGGCAGAAGGTATGGAATCCTCTGCATCAGAGTCCTCATAAGGAGAATAAGGGCCCTCTGGAGGATTTGTATTTTCTGAATCATCAGAGGAATAATCTGAAGAAACTGGCTCAGAGGGCTCTGCTCTAAGCCTCTTCTCTGGAGGTGGGTGAGAGGCCCTGTCAGGGTGAGACTGGGTTCCCCTGATCAAAGAAATGAGATCCTCTGCTAGACTAAGCATTTGAGTACTAGAGCTAGGCCTGTGAGAGGGGGCTTTAGCAGGCACGGCCTTTGAAGATTTAGCTGCTTTAGCCCTGGCAAAAGCCTTAATTGACATGGATGCAGGGGGCCTAGCAGCTCCACGTGCAGGAGTAGATACATCTAAGGGGATAGTATCTGATAAATCCTGAGAAACTGCAAGAGCAGGTGGATTTTCAGTAGCAGATTCAGCCATGCTGGAAGGGGCCTCGGTAGAAGGAGGCATGCTTTCGGCCGAAGGAAGAACCGCGGACTCGGCTTCAGCCGATACAGAGACACTCGCGGTTGGCTTAACCGCGGTTTCGGCCGAAACCGCGGACCGCGAGTGTCGGTCCTTTTCCTTACGCTTTTTAGCTAAATGTGAAGTCGGAGTCTCAGACGGCATGATATAAGCAAAAGCGGAGCCGAAAAACTCCTCTGCAAACTCCGACCGACGTCTAAGTGTTCGTCGGTTGAAGGAAGCACAGGCTAGACAAGCTGCTACGTCGTGGTCTGGGCCTAAACAAGGTAGGCAGTAAGAGTGGAAATCTTTATGAGGTATTTGTTTCCCACAAGTTACAGTTATTCACTTTATCTGACATCGGCTGAGGCAAGAAAGAGTCTCCAACGGGGTACTTAGCTTTTTAGAAGTCTTCGGTAGTAGCAATCTTTGGTTCTGACCGACCGGCACCTGCGAACAGCTTCTGCTTCGGGCGCCAAGCGGCAAGAAAGACTGAGGAAAATGGCGTCGGCTGATGCCTTTATACCCGCTGAACTGCAGCTATGACGTCGGGTGAAGTGCAACATCAGCCGAGGCCAGACCCAGACTTTGGAATCCGGCCGACCGAAGGGCTGCCTGAGGCCAGGACAACCCATTTGTTAGGACTGCAGATGCATCCTTGAAGGACATCGTACCTGCTGTGCCCAAAACTGAATAAACTCTCAGATGCATCCAGTTGTTGGCGTGACTCCCAAGCAGTAAGCCACTGAGGAAGGAGTCAGGGCTACACTATGATCCACATAAGAAGTTGAGGTCCTAAGGAAAGATTAGCCAGGTGAATCCCAACTCCCAGAGTTAACATCAGGACAGCAAGTGCCTGGATAGAGAGCATCACAAGTTCAAAGGGCTGGAGTGAGAAAGTCTGTCAATGGAAGAGAGCCGATCCCCATGGCTGAGAAAGATGGAGTCCTTACTGCAATGCAAGTGACTGGGACTCAATTAGCAACTGGAGGACCAAGCAGGGAAGGGGATGAGTGAAGATTCTTGGCTAGCTCATCTCTCCTCAGGGAGGCAGGGGTTCATGTGCATTCGAGGGAACAATCGGTAGTGCAATTTCCCTCCTGAGCAACAGACAGACCTACAATCATGTGCCATGGGGAGGGATAGATCCGCATGGAGGGAACACTCCTTGTCCAAAGAAAGGAGCTAATACTTTTTAATTATATGAAAAATGAACAGCAGCAGTACTGAGCAGAGGTTTGCCCAGCTCTCACACAGTGTTTTTTTGGTTCTCTACTACTTCATTTCTCATTATGGTTCATTCTGCAGACTGCACATGTCCCTCCTGTGTCCACATGGCTCTGCAATGCTGTCTCCAGTTCTTTTACTCAGCCAAAGGCATCCCAATAGGCAAACTAGTTATCCTTCTAAACTACCCAAGCCAAGTGTGTGTGGGTATGTGTGTATTCTACAATGAACTAATGGTTATCAAGAACATGTGCTCTGCCTTCTGGTCACTGCTTGCTAAGCTAGATTTTGGTTCTTCAACACTCTGACTATGATAGGGTCATATGTTCATAAACCACTACTAGGAATGCAGTCTAGGAGTCCATTAATGAGCCTAATGCAATTTCTCAATCACTGCAAAGCACACTGATCAAGTAACTTGCAAAGTCTCATCCAGTCAGCAATGCAAACTGACAGAATCAAATCACCGACTTCAGGCAGCAATTCATTAGCAATTACTAGCCTTAACTGTCTGCTCTAACTTCTAGAGTAAAATGGGCAATGAAGAATAAAATAACAAAAAAAAAACAAAACAAATTGCTTCAGAAACTACAAAAAAAGCCTAAGGTAATGTGAGATTCAGAGACATACTGTAAACAGTTTAGAGCAGAAACATTAATTGCCATGGGGTGTAGCTTCCCTTTAAATCGAAGGATGCTGATTTAGAAAGCTGGGGAAAGAGACGCATACTACTGTGGGGAGTGCTGGGGACTGCTTTGGAATTCTAGTCGAACAAGGCTTGCTTAGGACTGCTACCCAAACATAATGAAGCAACAGGCATCTAGGACAACGAGAAAGGTATTTTTATTTATGTTAACAAGATAAGTCCATTAGAAACACGTGCAACCTTTTCAAGGGTGACTTGGGAGCACTCGATAGTTACTGACTTGCAGTACCTGTGATATCACTATTCCAGCCAGAAAAGCAGAGAAAAGTATACAAATTTCTTGCCAAAGAAGACAGCTAACTAACATGAGCTTTCATACTTCAAGTATTACATGAATACTGGAGAAGCAAGCTTTCAGACAACAGCCACAAGAAAAATCATGTAAAACCGCCAGGTAGCAAACTGAGCAGTGCCCCTGGATACTACAAACTTAATGAATACTTCAAGCACTGAACAGATCCTAGACCAGCTCTGTTGGTATGGAGGAATAAAACCCTGGCTACAAGACAGAGAACCCAAGTTCAACTAGTAGCTCGGACACCTGTTGGAGCTTGGGTGAAGAAAGAGATGAATAATGAGGCTTAATCCATCCTTGCCTGTCCTTGTAAAGAGGGTAAGAATATGTGCTCCTCGCCCTGATGTGATGACTTACTTGCAAGGTAACATGGTTTGCCCCCCCCCCCCCCCTCAGCCATGTACATTTTATATGTACTATTGGTGTTTCAGAGTATTTGATGTACCCATCTTGGGCATACCATGTAAATACGTGACGATCTTTGCAAAAAAAAAAAGTATGCTTACACACCAAATTTAAATACTGTACTTCCAATTGGGGGTTGCTTTCCTTCAGCTGTAAATGAGGCTTTCGTCAAGGTGGAGGGAATTATGAACAGTTCCAAATACCAGTCACTTTTGGCTCAAAATCTTCAGACACCTGCTAGAAAGCTGAAGATGAAGAGGAATTTCACCTTTCAACACGACAATGACCCCCAAAGCATACATCCAAATCAACAAAAGAATGGCGTCATCAGAAGAAAATTAAAGTTATGGAATGGCCCAGCCACAGCCCAGACCTAAATCCAATAGAAAATCTGTGGGGTGACCTGAAGAGAGCTGTGTACAAGAGATGCCCTCGCAATCTGACAGATTTAGAGCGCTTTAGCAAGGAAGATTGGGCAAATATTGCCAAGTCAAGATGTGCCATGCTGATAGACTCCTACCCAAAAAGACTGAATGCTGTAATTAAATCAAAAGGTGCTTCGACAAAGTATTAGTTTAAGGGTGTGCACACTTATGCAACCAGTGCATTGTACATTTTTTATATTTTTCCCCTAATAGATTTGTTTGTTTTTCAATTGAATTGTACAAGTTATAGGCCACATTAAAGGTGGGAAAAGTTCTGAAATGACTTATTGTGGTCTCATTTTTTTATATCACAAAAACCTGGCATTTTAAACAGGGGTGTGTAAACTTTTTTTATACCCATTGTACAGGGTTCAAAGGAAAAATATTTGCACAAATGACAGCAAATACCCGGATATAAACAGCTGTTTTCTCATGAAGTTAAACATTCAGGTATGGCTTTTTTCCCCCCCGAGAGGAAAAAAAAGAATTCTGCTTACCTGCTGGGGAAGTTCACTTATTAAGTACTGTGCAAATTTCTGAAGCTGATCACGCTGAAGTCGAGAAAGCGACTCTGAAACAGGTGCTCTCAAACAAACAGCTGATGCCTAGAAGAAAACAAATTGTGACTTAATTTCTTCATCAAACTCATTAAAACTAAGGTATTTACAGGATTTACAACTTTTTTTGTTAACCAGGCAGGTGGACTGGTCGAAGAACATTTTAAGCAACAACCTAGAGAAAAGACACAAGCAACAATACAGATTTCATAACCTAGGAAGTTCACCTCTTAACTCATCATACTCGTAGTAACAGAAATAAAACTAGGAAGAATGAATAAAAATACAACCAGGAAAAAATAGCTCTAGAAGATAATGTATAAACAAACATACAGTACACTAATATAAGTAAACTCCATGGGTTGAGAAAGTGAAAGTTTTAGTATACAGTTTAACAACTACAAGTAGCCTGTATATTCACTGGATAGGTGTTGTATGCAACCATTTTCTAGAAAGCATTGATAGTTAAACAAGGAAGGTGTTCAAATACCTTAAAGTTTCTGCTCTTTCTTAACTTAAGGCAAATGGTTTAATGTGCATGGCACAATCTTCCTAAATACCTATGCCAAAAGCTGGCCTTTTTAACCTGCAGATCCCAGTTTCAAATCTTCTGTACATAACTGCACAAAGCTATATGTTAAAGGAATAGAGTAATCTAGCTCAAGGAATGTGAAGGTAAGAGAGTCAAGGAAAATGGCTGGGAAAGTCAACAATATTCACCGAGTTCAGAAAGTGAAATGTATTGACATTTTAAGAGTGGTATGAAAGGTACTATCATTTATACAGAATTAAAGTTAATAAGTGTTACTGTATATTACAGCTTTAGGATTAAAAGGCTTAAACTAACCACTTTTTGGGGGGTTCAAAAATAAGCAGGTTAGAAAATTTACAGCTCAGCTGCTTCAACATGCCATCTAAGCAGGTTTCTATGTGGTAGTTAAGAACTGATGCAAACCATATCCTCAAATACTTACAGTGCACTCTGCTGTGACTCATAGCTCTCAACCACACTGAATTCATCGGTATTTACTGCTTTTGAGCACAAAATAGGGTGCCACAAATTTCTGAGTGGCCCGTTTAAATCCCGATTTTTTTAAAATTTTTATTTTCATTTTTTATACTCGCGCTGATGTCGTCATCATGCGCCACCAACATACTCCTCAGCATTCTGGTTAACACCTTTAAAATTAATGTTTAGCAATAAAGATACTATCATGTGACCAAATTAGTTAGTGGAAATTTAATCTGTGGGCCTCTGCTACAAAAAGAGTTATTCTAAGATAAAAATAATATAAATAAATAAACCAAGCATAACATCAAAAGAGATAGTCTGTCTTAAATGCTCAATTTCAGCTACCAGTTCAGAGTGAATTAAACGTCAAACATCTGAACTCTTCCTTTGTAGTACAGATTTGACATTAAATAAAATCAAACAGTGTAATATTTTAACTGCTATTACGTCTCCTCTACATTTCCAGCCCCTTCCAGCAATTACTCTCACCAGTCTGTCTCTACAATTTTATTTACTACTTCTAATGCCATTATTCCTTAGGACACAAAAAGAAAATGAATAGTCGATAAAAAGGAAATTTGTGCACATGAAGAGTGAATTCACTTTCATAATAAAATAACCGTACTGCAGCGGATGCATGTTTTTTAAAGATATTATTAAAACATCAGTTTGTTTCCTACATTAAAAGAAACATTACAAAATCTGCTTCTAATCACTGTTTAGGTTAGAGTCACAACAAGATTGAACATAAATAAACTAATATTAGCACCCAAACTTGTTTCCCCAGCAGTTAGATTATCTACCTCAACACAAGCTCCACCAAAAATTCTTCCACTCTGATATTTTTATGAAGAATGATGCATAACTGCTTAAGTATATGATTCGATTACTCTTTCCCTGTGCTTGCAGACAAGATTATGAAGCAGAACCAACCAATAGCATTCAAACACATTAAAGCAAAACAAAGTCTTTATTTTATCACCAAACAACAATTAGAAAAATCTACTAAAGTACAAAGTGCACTGTAAATATCACAAATAAAAAACAGCCAATTAGAAAACAGTGTAAACATTAAACAATAGCAAAAGTATAATTCCAACAACTCCATATTCTCCAGTACAACAAATAGAGATACTCTTACCAGACTGGGAAATATAGGGGTATTAAAAGACTTAGTGTAATTGGTGGACAGGGGTATCGTATCAAGTGCAACCCAACTAAGTAACGTAACGGGTCAAATTTCTCCAAACGTGTATTTAATTGCCTAACATCGGCTTCACTGAGGAGTTTAGGAAATGCTGTCCATCTCCACAACTGCTTAAAACACAGAGGAGGACCACCCTTGTCCCATTTCCATGCTATAGTAATTCCACCAAGCCTCGGAGCACTGCTTCTGGTATTGTTGGGGAGGGATGTCTAAAGGAAGTTTTAATAGGCAAGCCCACTTGCTTAGAGTCGTACAAAACGAAAACAAATCCTGTCCTGCTAACTTAACCATGTGTAAGAAGATAAAAGTGTGAAATACATGTGTGTTTGGGAGGATGTTTGTCTGGTGTGTGAACTATATAGATTTCTGGTTAAGTGGAACGCAGGTACAGAGGTTAGCCTTAGGCCCTTAGATGAACCAAGAGAGAGTGAGGGGGAAGGAAGAAGTAAAGTTAAATTAAAAAAAAAACAGGCAAAAATAAATTGCATTTTAAATTTAAAAAAGGCAAAAATAAGAAGTTACATTACTTGCAACCATCCAAAGTGGACGAGACAAGCAGAGCAATTCAAAGGACTGAGTGCTGGAATGGTCTCAGCGTGCACAAAATGCATACCTATTTTTGTTATACATGTGGAATTTTGGAATGGCAATCCACAGATGGAAGGCAAAGCAGATTAGCAGCAGCAGAAGAGTAACAGGACTGTAAACACTTGGAAAAGTCAGTCTAGGATAAACCATACCACAGGATGAGAATATCATCATTTGCTTCCTCCTTGAAGTAAGCGAATTTAACTTTGTTAGTGGAAAAGGGAAACCGTGTGTTTAGCTTTGTTTTTACTATAGTTGAGGTTAGGTCTTCACTTTATTACTACATGCATTTTTAGAAGCTTGTCGATTTATTGGTTTCACATGAGTAGGTATCTGTTCATAAGGCATATTTAGTGTGTTAATATTAATGTAGTTTTAATATGTGGTTTGTCTTTAAATTATGGTTGTTGTTTTGCACATATCGGCATTGTATTACTTAGTTCTTTTCTGGCTTGTCTGTGATATTTTGTCACTTTAGTTTTCTTTATGGCTATTTTTTGGGAGTTGCATGATCTATGTGGATAGTTGGTTATGTTTTTCTTGGATATACTTGTTTTAGTTTGATAATTCAGTGTTGCTGAAACAAACTGTGTATTTTTTGATTGGTTGATTATTTTTTTTAGCCATTTTATAGGCTAGTATCTGTAGTTCTATTGGGGACATGAGTATTTTGTATGTAGTGATTGGTCACTTTTAAGTCGCTTTCAAAGGGGAATTCTTCATATACACTTCTATTGGAGCAAATCTTGTATGAAGCTGCTCATGTTATGGAGGTGCTGTGTTTTACTTTATTAGTGGAATAGCATTTTTTAGTGTTCGTTATAAGTTACTCTGTAAGAAAATACATATTTAAACTATTTTTTATAGATAATTTTTATATTTATGTTCGATCACTACATTTTTGACATTCTTCTATGTAGCTGTGCTTAGGTATGTATTTCATGTTTTAGTGTAGTTTCTGATAGGCTTTGTCATGTTTTCTTGATAACTTATTAGTTTTTATTATAAGAAGCCCTATTGGAGGGCAGCTGCGGTGATGCAGCAGTTAGCACTGCCACCTCACAGCAAGAGGTTCTCCAGTTCGATTCTCAGCTGGGATGCCTTCTGGCCGGAGTCTGCATGCCCTCCCTGTGGTCGCGTGGGTTTCCTCCGGGTGCTCTGGTTTACTCCCACATCCCAAAGATATGTTATAGGTGGATTGGACACTGTAAATTGGCCCTAGGAGTGTATGTGTGCCTTCTGTGGAAGGTTGGGTGACAGGCTGGCAACTCAACACCATAAAACTCCACTGCCAGTCATTCTGCAGACTGTTTCAGTGTGGCGACCCCTAACTGGGATATGCCGAAAGGAGATAAGAAGCCCTGTTGGAGGAACAAGGCAGATTGGTTACTTATTATTTTTCCTTATTGCAGTAGAACTCCTTCTATGTATTTTTATTGAAACAAGTCTTTTTGGTTTTATCATGCCCAATTAATGTATTTAGGTATGTGAAGCAGGACTAAGTGTACAGATTTCTTTTGAAGCAAATTTTATATGACTGTGTTCATGCCTTGTAGATGTTGCATTCTTAATGCAGCAGCATCCTTACCTTTTGTTGTGCATTATGTTGCAATTAAATAAATACTCAATTGTTATACTTTTATTAATGGGTTTTATCCCTAGGGGTTAATATTTACATTCTTGATTGTCATACTTTCGACAAACTGTTATGCTGAGATTATGCAGACTCTTAAAATGGGTTTCAATTGGTTGTATTTGTTTATTTTGTAATATGATCGGCTAATCTCATTTGAAGCTTATTTGCAAACATTAATATTGAAATTAATTGCTACAATGCCTGAACAGATATTTATTATAATATATGAGTATGTGTACATAGTTTTTATAGTTACATCCACAGTTCTACTTGAGCACTATTTTTTTTATATTTTTTTGTCTTGCGGAATTCACGCATTTGTCTATTTTTTAATGTAGCATTTGATTGGCTCTGTAACTTCTCACTATCTATTGATAGGTTAATGTCATGTGAAGCCCTATTGGAGGTAGTAGTTACAGGAATAGAACTGATAGGTTAATCACTATTTCTTCTTTTATTGGAGCGGATTTTTTATTATACGTTCCTATTGGAATTAGTCCCTTTTGATTTTATCATGTTCTAACTAGTGCCTTTTCTTATACACAAATTTGATTAGGGCTTTTGAATATTTTGTTTTTATAAATCCTCTACACGATGATTGTTGCTGAAAGATTTTATATACAACTTTTCCTTTACTATCCCCAAGAAGTCCAACTGAAACAACAGTTTTTAGACAGTCATGTGGGTATTACAGAAGTGCAGGTTCTTGCTTTATGAGTAATACTTTTCTAGTAGAAAAGCAGTATTTCTGCAGGAAGTTGCCAGAATTTTTTATTTATTTATTTTTTAATTAATAAAACTTCTTTCTGAAAATGTTCCAGAAACTCATCTTCCTTTATCAAACTTTCAAACATCTGTAAACATGAAAACAACTCAGCATTTTGCATTAGGAAAGCAGGATCATCTTTTTAAACAAAACATTAGCATTTTATAATGGAATGCAACTATTTAAAAGTTGCCAGTTTATCAAATATTTTACCCTGCCCATCATCCAACATGTATTGCAAATGTCATAGGTTTTAGGAATAGAAGATTTGCATTTGTACAGTATGTTTGTGCTTTATACTACTTGCAAATGATATTTAAAACCTGTATTTGCTAATTATTTTGCTTTGTCAGCCATCTCTTTGCTTGATGAAGGTCACAGATATTTAAGACCAGAGAAACTTTGAGAGAATGCTATGTTGTCTATTTAGTGGAGGTGAAATTGTAAAATACCCACGTACAGAACTCTGAAACTTAATATAGAGACAAAGGAGAAAAAAAGAAAAATACAAATCACATGAAGTATGTGTCAAATTGCTACTCCAGTATACCAGAAGAAAACAATGTCATAATTGCACTGGTGACTGAGCTGTAGGGTTTAGCAGTTTGGGTCTTACCTGATACCTCAACATTGCTACATGCCTAGTCCTGTCTCCACATACAAGCTCAAAGCCTTGAATGTTATTAAATTTCATGGCAATGGCACAGTTTGGTTTAATGATATGCATTTCAAATATACTGAAAAAAGAGGCTGCAGAATAAATCTGCCTCAGGTTACATTTTTTTCTACTTTTGCAGGCCTGAAGCACAGCCACAGTTAATTTAATTTTTATAAAAGAAAATTATATTTTAGTTTTGCACAAGTTAAATTATTAATATAAATAAAGCACTATAATTCTTCTGTTTATTTTGTGTTTCAAGATCATATTTTGGTGGTCTGTTCCTTAGTTTGTGTTTAAAAGTTGGTATCCCACAATTCCATTGGAATGGGTGGGGTTATATAAGTATGCATGCAAATTGTATGTTAATCAGCATACAGATTTGTACCTGTTTTTCATGGGCCTTTGTCCAGATTTTTGATGTTTCCAGGTTGAGAGGTATGCTGTGATTGAGCTCATAACAAATGACTAGAAACCATTATTAGTTCAGCACAGTATTCTCAGTAGAACGGCAGAAAAATAATAAAAACCCATAAACAATCTGACAGCTCAAACCGAAATCTTGTCTGCAAAAGCTCTCCCATGGTGCTTTACTAAAATGTCCCAAAAAGATATCAATTACTAATACTTCAAATAATTTTCTTAGACTCTTGTGTACCTCGACTTTTCTAACTCAAACTCTTACTAAACTATTTCAATCAGGATAAGCAAAGCTGGGAAGGTTAGTCTATGGGTTCCTCTACCATGGGGAGAGCATCAAGGGTAGGATCATTCAGACAGGAATAGGCTGAAGATGAGAATTCATTTTACTAGCCTATTTCAGATTAAATCAATTAGGACTCCTCTGCTTCAGTAAGAAAGGATGATTTAACATGAGACACAGTTTGCTTTCTTCTAATTATTTTAATCCCTTCTCTCCTGACACCTGCCAAGCATCAGCTCCCCCCTTCTTGCAAGGGTAATCATCCAGGCAGCATTCACGGTGTTTCATGGTGCTGTCTTAACCCCACTCTATGCCAAACTGACAAGCACACCTATCAAAAGTGCAGACATGACCATGCTTCCACACTTACACTAAAGACAGCAGCAGCACACAAGTGCTGCTTGACAAAGCCAAGGACATATCTTGGACCCTTACTCCATAAACTTTAACAGCCGGCTTCCACCATCTGGCAGCACAGAAGTAGACTAAGCCACATAACTTTCAGATGTGTAAACTGACGTTGGTTGCTCGCATCCATCCCCCCAACTAGATCCCTACTGTGTCTGGGCTGCCACGAGCCAACCAGAAGTCTTCCAGCTTGTAAACAGGCTGAGTCGGAGCCGATCCCATATGTAAAGAATGAAGGTGAGACAGGACTACTTAACATCTTGTTTTTCATTTGTTAAAGTAGGTATCAGTAAAAGGATGAGGTAGTACATTTTGCTGAGGAAGTGTTAAACTAGACAATGATGTAGGATATATGCATGAGAATGTGAGTGTTTGAATTAAAAAAGTAGAGAGGGCAGATGGCTGGGTAGTCAGATAAAAAGCAGCAAAAAGGGACTAGAAAGCAAAGGAAGGCAGAACAGAAACTAGGCCAAGATCAGAAGAAAAGGACATTATAACATTGATTGTGGTTGGCAGAGATGTTGAGGCAAGCCATCCTGCAGACAGCAATACAATGGTGGGAAACAGTGGAATAAAGGACAGGCAAGACATAAGGTGTAAGGAGAGAAAACAAGACAATGGAAGACATTCAAATACGGAAAAAATGATAAACAAGAATCCATAATAAAGGGAAAGGAGTCAGCAGTAGTAAAAAGTGATGGTGGGGAAGCAGAGCCAGAAGTGGTTAAGCAGAAGACAACACCAAAAGGAAAGGGGCAAAAATACAGTGGGAGAGAGAAGGGCCACCTAACTGGAATGAAGGAAACAAAAGGAGGGGAAGGAAACAAAAGGAGGGGAAGAGATGCAAAGAGGAATGAGGTGGGGAGGGCAAAGGGTAGGCACTGCTAAAAAGGTGCACACAGAGTGCTAGGATCTGGTAATAAATCAATACAGGCACCATGTGAGAAGGCAGGAAGACTACATGCACCATGAAAGAAGGCAGGAAGACTACATGCACCATAAAAGAAGGCAGGAAGGAAAGGAGGAGTTTTGCAATGATTACATCCCAAACAGCATCTGAAGTGTACAACTGTATTTCAGAAAACTTCAGCCAAAAGGTAGGTCAAGAAGTGTCCACAGAGATATCTAACAATGCAGTCATACAATAATTTCCAGAAAGCAGCAGTAGATGACCAGAAAACAGTCTATCAAAATATTTCTCCATTCTAATGGACTGCCTGATAGTAACATTCCTGCAACTGCCCATAGAACTCAAGATGTAGAAGAACAGACTACAGACTGTCTTTAGTAGTTGAATACAGAACTGAAAAACCCAGTGAGGTACTCATACAGTTTCAAGGACTGAAAAGCACTGAAATGTGTTTTGCTAAAATGCTGACAAATACAGCATTCAGTGCTTCATGCACAACATACAAAAGTACACGTAAAAATGAATCCTGAAATGTTCTTTTTTAAAACAAAAATAATGTCTGCATTTTCAAACGATCACTGTAGTCTGCACTTCTCCAGTTTAAGTAACAGAAATTACTAGTTATGTACTTAACATAACTTGTTAAATGTGTTGTTCTCTTCTTATTGTGCTTACATATGGGTTTCGTTTCCGGCTCGGCCACCTCCCACAGACTTTAACTTCCAGGCTCAAACTCCTTCTTTACCAATAATCCTCTACATCCAGCCCAACCTCCTCAGAGCGAGTTTGCAGCCCCCACAGCCAAGGAAGAATGGAAAGATAAACAGGAGCGCAACCTAGAACCATGGTTCCATAAAAGGCTATCTAGATCCCCTAGAAGCATATCCAAAAGGAGGGGGATGGTTGGGTGGAAAGGTGAAGCAAAATGAGAAGAGGACAATGCAGATACCAAGTTACAGTAAATACATACTCCTAACTACATAACTAATTAATCTTATGTTGTCCTCCTCATTCTGCTTCACATATGGGTCAGAGTCCCCAGCTAAATGATTTCTCAGGCGGCCTCAAGGAAGGATATGCTGGAGCACTGATCAACCAAAGGATGCCCTGCTCCTGGACACAACATCCAATTTACAGTGGGACACAAAAGTGTGAGAATTACACGATATGGCTGCAGCACAAATGCCATCAATGGGGATCCTAGAAGAAAAGGTAGCAGACACAGCAATATATCTCATTGAATGAGCTTTTGGAGGACCAGCAATACAGCAAAGTACTTCAATTTGCAATTGTCACTTTGGAAACAGCTTGACCTCAGCTACATGATTTCTTGGGCGGCTTCAAGGAAGGATATGCTGGAGGACTGATGAACCAAAGGATGCCCTGCACCTGGACACAACATCCAATTTACAGTGGGACACAAGTGTGAGAACTACACGATATGGCTGCAGACAAATGTCATCAATGGGGATCCTAGAAGAAAAGGCAGCAGACACAGCAATAGATCTCGTCGAATGAGCTTTTGGAGGACCAGCAATACAGCTATGTACTCCAATTTGCAATTGTCACTTTGGAAACCACTTGACCCCCTAAGATTCGATTAGAGGAAAAGGAAACAAATAGCTGGCCCAACTTCCTGAAGTGTTTAGTCCTATGGAGGTAAAACCGAAGCTGCCTGTGAACATCCAGAGAATACAGAAGGTACTCTCCTTTGTTAGAGCAATTAGGAAAGAACACCAGTAATTGAATACATTGGTTGATACTGGAAAATGTGGCCACCTTTGGCAAGTGAAGGAAGGATTAGTATGAAGAGGCACCCTATATCCTTGGGGAAAATGATGCAAGGATGCTTGGGGAAAAAAGGGCTTGAAATTCAGAAAGCTATTTCACATTGTGGGGGACCCCTCTCCCTCATCATAGTCTGTATCCTCGGTGAGAGACTCCATAGAAGAGTCTAAGTGCTAACTTTTGGACGTCCTCTTCCGTGGCATCTCCTCCATGGGACACTCAAGAGGGGACTCAGAAGAAGAGGGGACCACCTCTGGTGGAGCAGACTGGATGTCCTTTGAGACAGCCTGACCCTGGGAAAGAATAAACATGGAGTTGAAAGACTAAAGCACCAACAATAGTACAAAATCTTTTATTAATAAATACAGTAATGAAAGACTTTGTACTATTGTTGCTTTTGGTGCTTCAGGCTTTCAACTCCATGTTTATTGTTTTATCAGGCTTTCAACTCCATGTTTATTGTTGTATTAGTTTTTATTTTTTGTGGTTTATCCTGGGAAAGAATGGTTGATCCAAGACCACGATCCAGAGGAGGAACACAGGGTGGAGAGCAGCCAAAGTGTCCTGTACTCTTCTAGCAGAGAATGCCTTTTCCAAAGTCTGAAAGGTCGAGGGTCCAGGAAAGATACCTCCAAGCTCCCCCTGAGCCGAAGCTGCAGAGGAAGATGGAGGCAGCCCACCAGAACCCCAACTCCCAGATCGAACTGGACCCATGCTGTTGAGGCCTGACGCTCCAATAGCTCAAATCCACAGGGGGACAGAGCAGGAAGAGCCCCCATCTGAATCTGGGCCTTGATTATGAATCTAACTATCCTGTCCATGTAAAGGCTTTGAAAGGACCTACTAAGAAGCCACTGACAAGGGACGAGAATGTCCAGGTGTTTGGAGGATCTTTTCTGGTAAAGTCTGAGACACCGACATGACAGATCTCCTTGAAGACTGTGGATCCACGACCGACAGATCAGAGGAGGGCTACTTGCATCCAGAGGCTTAGGATCCAACGGCAGAGTGGAAGGCTCACTCGGAGCTATTAGGTCTGTCTGATAAGACGGAGCTGACAGAGGTCTTGCAGTTGGTGCGGTTGGATCGGATAATCTTGGAGCCTTAGCAGGCGGCTCCAAGGAAGTTCTTGGTTCCTTAGGGTCGGAGCCAAGCAGAGGCTTGGAGGGTGGTTGAACCTGTGGAAAAACAACAGAAGTGGGCAACAGGCCTTTCAAAATAAGCTGGTTTCTCCTCTAATGCATGGCTCTAGGGTTAAAACTCTCAGAGATCTTGCAGGGAGAGGCAAGATGAGCTGGCCCTAGGCAGTAGACACAACAATCATGTGCATCCAAATGCAGAATCTTCCTCTCACATTCAAAGAGCCTCTTAAAACCAAGGCTTCTCCATAGCTGACAGAACACTCCCAAAGACAAACTGTTAAGAAAAAAAAAATAGACTCTAAACTTAGCAAGTTACTAAAAAAAAAAAGAGAGAGACTTTTTTTTTTTTTTTTTTTAAGAAAGGTTAGATAAGAAATAAGGGCTGAAGCCCAGAAGAAAAAGGGCAGGAGATAGAGAGAAAAAGACCCATAATACACCATGAAAAACTACACAGGGGAGGAGGAATCTGCTCTATATCAAACCAGGAAAAGGAACACTAAAATAAGATGATAATAGAAATATAAAATATAAATGCTTATCTGAGTCTGGAAAAAAAAATCACATCTGAGCACACCAGCAGCAAACAAAATCTGAGGAGTTTGGGCTGGATGGAGAGGATTATGGGTAGGAGAGGATTATGGGTAGGGGAGGAGTTTGAGCCTAGAAGTTCAAGTCTGTAGAAGGTGGCTGAGCCAGATCAGAGGTTCGGATCAGAGACCCAAACATGAAGCAGAATGAGAAGGACATCATCAGATCAATGAGTTTATGAGAAATGCTCTGGATTTGAATGAACACTTTTCAGGTAACTGACTACTGCATATGGATGTGGCTTTGTAAAGACTATCTTTGGTATCTCCCTGGACACTTGACACACTCATAACTGGAGAGTTCTCCAATACAGTGCTTGCATTCATCACAAGCTCATTGGGACATAGCAGTTCTGAAGAATTGCCTCCAGTTTCTTTTTAGCAACTTTTCAACTTCATTAAAATCACTGAAAGATCCTGGCTGCTCATACTTCTTTCCAACAGTTTTTTCCCTACGCTGATTATGTATTACTTTATCTGTTTTAAACACTCCATGTGGCTTTTTTCCTACTCCAATACAAAATGAGACGGTCATTCTTCTATTACTACAGATGTGCATCATTAGATCACTGCTGCAGTAGCCTGAACTACATGGGACATCTTGCCAAGGATCAGACCAAATGACAAGTTCCAAAGCTTTAAGGTACCTTCCCTTCATACTAGCCACTGTACAGTTCAAGGAGAGCAGTATAAAAAAATCAGTGGTTATGGTAACAAAGCTTCAGTACCTTCTTGCAAAGTGGGCTCCTCCCTGCAGGATTCAAGTGAATGAGTCATCTGGTTCATCACTTATGCCAAGCAGACAAGTACTGAGCTGGGGATACTTCCCACTTCACCATTGTTTGTGAAGAAAAGCTATTCTTTTCTCTCAGAAATATTTGCTAAAGACTAGAAAGTACAGTTGTGTAGCTAACTTACAATAATTGTAGATTTCTGAGTAGCTCAATGTTGCACTACTAAGTATTGTGACTTCTTACCATGAAGAAGCCAGAGCCAAGCCCGAATACCAGAGTTATCACCATCTCCAGCCAGCAAATGTCATTTTCCGTCCAGCATCAGGATGTCAGCGGTATAAAGATTCACTAACCTGTGTCATCTTAATGGTATGATGCTCCACAGGCACAACGCAACTTGCCCCACTGACCCTACCGATAAGCTGGAGGTACCATACTAAAATAACAGAAAAGTGAGGGGGGAGCGGATGGTGAATAATTAAGATACCAATCACACCAAGAGGGCAGATGAAAACAAGGGTAGGAAAGTGGGAAGGACAGAAAGTGTACTGCAAACACTGAACTGCTGGAACACCTGCAATTATGCTAAGTTATCTACACAGTTTTGCAATCAATGCTGCAGTACTAAGCTATGGAAGATTCACAAAGCTTTTTTATAGGGTCGGATGGAGAAAGTTCTGGGCCAGGGACATCAGGATCTCCAAAATAGCACAAACATAGCTCCAGCTCTAGATATGGTAGCAAGATGGCAGTTTCTGGTGAAAGTATGTAGAGAGGATCAAATGGCTGCTTCTAGGTTGGCTTATGTTGATGCCCCTTTTAAAAATGTTTTGCTCTTGTTGAATGAGCTCTGACTAATTGACAGGAATCTGCTTACCATGGTGAGAGTAACAAAAGGCAACACACTTGGCAATCCATTTTGGAAATGGTCCATTTTCCCCACTGTTTTTTTTTCCCATTTACCTTCTGTAAAGTCACCAACTTGCTGGTCAGAGCGGTTTAATGAATTTTGTTCTGGGTAAGTAGCATCTTGGAAAAGAATAAAGGAAGATGAACTGCTTGTTTCAAAGAGACCTCTGACACCACCTTAAGCAAGAAGGAAGGGTTAGTTCTCAAGTTAACTGTCCCTGTGAGAAATTAGGAAGGGCTCTTTGCACATTTGAGCTTGTAGCTCAGAGGTAGCCCTGTTGTTGACACTCACTTCAGCCAGGTATGTTTTCTGCCTTTTTAATTTCTCCAAGTCTTTTGGGTTTCTAATACCATGACGGAAATGGACTCCATTCCTAAATCAAAGTATGATTAAAGTTCATGAAAATAGCACATTCTCAAATCTTTGATGTCAGCCAGAAGTACACTTCGTAGCACCCACAATGTGCCCAAGTAATGACGACTCCTGCAATTCATACGGGGTTACATGTATTGGTAACATGTCTAAATAAGACTGTAGATTCTTTTTTATAAGACCCGTTGCACCTTCTACTATTGGAACTGTCTGGATATATTTCTTCCACACTGCTCATTTCGGCCTGCAAATCCCGATATTTTATGACTGCCTCTCTCTGTATGCAAGACACTGTAGTCACTGGGTGTGGCAATTTCAATGATCAATGCTACTTTTGTCTTCTTTTCATGGATCACTATATCCAGTTTTCTAGCATCTATCTTTTGAACTGTTGGTAATGGGTGATCCCATGTGATAATGTAGACCATAATTTTCTATGATTCTTTGTGGCTCATGTTTCCAGTGTTTTTCAGCCACTTCAATACCATAATGTTTGCACAACCCCCAGTGCAACAGTCTTGCCACGTTATTATGCCTTTCAGTATACAGTCCTTCTGCCATTATTATGTCACAGCCAACAATGAGGTGTGCAACTGTTTCCAATTCGGTTTTACAAAACCTACATGTGTGTTTCTCCCACATGCTCAATGGACTTTGCAAACCATTGTGTACATAGTCCACTATCCTGGGCCACCAATATTAACCTTTCATCTCTTGGTTTGAATTTCCCCTCTCCTCAACCACTCTGGTGTTCATTCCTGATCAACATGAAGCTCTTCCAGAAGTTTTCTATATTTGCAACTATATTTATGCATTTTCCACATTTCTTACCTTCTCATGTGGTCCTTCATCTTATATAGTTTCTTTTGTTTTGGGCACATTCAGTTGCTGCCTAATTTTTATCTGCTTCTGGTTTGATTTCCATTCCTCCTTGACACTGATATGATTCTGCTAGATTAAGCAGGGAAGTCACCTTAAAATTTATTCTCCACATGCTTCAAAACTTTTACTATGCTTGGGTCTTGTGAGGTCACAGATATGTGTAGAGTCCCATGATTGCAGATCTATACATGTAATCAATTTCAAGGAGGCCCATCCCTCCTTTGAAATGGGGAATGTATAATCTTGGTATGCACTGATTTTTATAAATCATTTAGTGAGCATGAAGCATCCTTCTTGTTTTCCTATTTACTCTATCCAACACGGTTTGGGGCCAGTCAATCAATCCAAAACAGTAAGTTAGAACAGGAAAAGATAATTGGTTTATAGCTTGAATTGTGTTCCTAGACGTCAACGCTGTTTTCAGGATTAATTCAAGTCTTCTAAAGTATTCCTTACCAAGTTTTATTCGTATTTGTTCATGTGTTATTGTTGATCCTTCAATTCCCAAATATTTATACACTCCCTCTTGCTCATGTTCTTTTATATAATATTCTTGTCGCTGCAGTTTTCCTGCTTTAAACGTTGCTTTTCCACATTTATCAAGACCAAATGACATTCTTATATCATCTGAAAAAGTTTTGACAACTTTGTGCTTTCAGTTCCTCATCTGATGAGCTATGCAGTTTTAAATCAGTTGACAAAGAGAAGATGAGAAGTCTTTACACTTTGCTGTTTTCTAGGAGCTAAGTTATAGCTACGGCCTAAGCTGTTAAGTAGACAGCTTAATGGGTTAAGTAAAGACAGAACAACGGCGGTGACAGAGTCACCCTGGAATATCCCCCTTTGAATTTTTATCCCTGGAATAATAATTTATCCTTTATCATGGCTTAATTGCAATGTGGTCTGCCACTGTTTTATGGTCACTGTAATGTAGTCTATCAGTGTAGGGTGTATTTTCTGGTTTACTATTGTTTATTCAAATGGAAAAACATTTTCTGTTCAAATAAACGAAATGTAATACCGAAAGTAAAAAAAAACTACCTTTCACAATATCGAACCAAATGCTCGACGCATTTGTCTCGACACTGTTGTCGAAACCACTACATGATAGCCATATAGGAGCAGATGTAAAACAAACTCCTATACAGCTTCGCCCCCCCCCCCACACCCCCTACTTATATATTCTAACTCCAAGATTGCACTACAGTGGGGATGTGGATGAATTTCCACTCCCCACTGTACCGTGATCTCTGAGCAGAAAGTCGATTTCCACTTATGCGAATGCAGTTGTGCATTTGCATAAGTGGAGTCAACTATCTGGTGCAAAAGTGCTTGCACGTTCGACATTCTGTTTTTTGGCACACTGCAGCCGACAATGTCATTCGCACCAACAATAGTAAACCATATTTTCTACATTAAGCACTCTTTTATCCATGAATGTGGGATACTATGAAATGCTTTTTTATAGTCAAACCATGCCATACTTAGATTCTTCCCCTTTTTACAGTTCTCCATTATCACTTTATTTAACAAATTATCCCTTTGTTCCACGACTTTTTTTATTGCACTTTTGTTCTATTGCCATAATTGAGTTTTCTTCTAAATGACTATACATTCTGTCAGCATCAATTCCAGTGTACAGTTTTTATATGTCGTCGAAAGGCAAGTTACTGGTCTATAGTTCTTAGGGTAGCTTGCAGGTTCACTCTTTAGTAGCATTGTTTTCCTCTTGATAGCCAGGTTGGTGTCTGTTCAGGGTGCACATATAAATAGTTCCTACGCACAAGTAAATCTTCATGCAAAGATGTTAATACTTTTAACCAGAAGTTAGGTACTGCATCTGGGCCTGGGGTTTTCCACTTGTACGCTTTTCTTAACTTTGCTTCAATCTCTTTGGGTATTACTTCATCCCATTTCATATCCTGTAGCTTTAAACGTCTTTTCTTTCTTATATCCATTTAGCATCTTTGTTATGTTCCACAGGATCTTCCTAAATACTTCTCCAAAATGTATCCATTTCTTCTTTTTTGGTGGCCTTTCAATTAATTTTATCTGGTTTCCCAACTCTCTATAAAATTTTTTTGGGTAATTAATAAATTACTTATCTTGTACTTTTCCTTAATATTTATCTGTGTATCTTCTAAGTTTTTTCACCCGTGCTGAGATTTTTAGCTCATCTGCAATAGAACAGACCAGGATCTATCATGCACTAAATACTGTGCATTGTTTTTATTAAGTCTATCTTTCTTAGTATTTTTGTTGATCTGTTCCCTCTTCTATGTTCTTCTAACAGTGACACTTTTTGTCTTAATTGCTTGATAATTTTCTCTACTCGATACTTCCATGAGGATACTCAATTTTTCCTCTTCCTTTCCCTCACTACCTTGTGTTCATCAGTTATTAATTTTGCTACACAGTAATGTATCCTATTTACTTCTGTTATCTCACATGGATCTCTATAGACAGTCCTAATTACTGTGTTCATTTGTTTTATCAAACGTCTGACTTTTTGGGTTTTATTGACCTTCTGCAGTCTATTTTTTTCATTGATCTTAATATGTCTCTATTAAATCAAGCAACTCTTCTCTTAGCTCGTTTTCTTCTAAACTGAGGACACATTTTTTTTTATTTTCCATTTCCTGCAGGCATTCTATAGAAAGTTCTATAGCATCTTCCTGTGGCACATTCTCTTCAATTTCATATTGTACCATCCATTGCTCTACCATATGTGAACTCACTGACCTATCACTCAACATTAACTGTGTCAAGAGTTTCCACAGTTTCCTGTTCCTTCCCTTGCTGTCTAGCTTCAAGTGAATGTTTATAATGGCTTCCTGTGGAAGGGTCGAAAATATTTTCATATGGTACCTGACCAATTGCTTCCCCTTCATTTGGATATCCATCGCTTTATCCTGCTGTGGTGCTTTCAGAATTAGATTTTCTACACTAAATCCTTCACTCCGCACGTACTCCATAACCTCAGTTTCTATTTCTTTAACTTCTCCATTACTACTTCTTCTTCTGGCTTTTCCCGGTTAGGGGTCGCCACAGCGGAACTCCGGTCTGCTAATGATTGGCAGTAGATTTTTTACGGGTGCCGAGGTGCCAGCTCGACGCCCAACCTTCAGTGAAGGCATGCCCATTCTACGCATGTCTTTCGAACACCACTCTACCGCGGGGAAGACATGCAGATTCCACACAGAAGGCACTCCAGCTGAGAATCGAACGGGAGAATCTCTTGCTGTGAGGCAACAATGTTACCGCTGTACCACCACGGCTTCTTTAAATTCTCCATTACTAATCTCCTTTTCCGCTTTCTGTTCTTATTTTTTGTATTGTAAAGTTTTCCATATCCAGATTCCTTTGCTGAATTTCTCTTTGAAAATCTTTGGTGCTGCTTTTTTTGTATTGGTACGTTTTGCTTTCTCCTTTGCATAAATATTACACCATATTAAATCTTTCTTTCCCATGATCATATTTTCTCTTCAGATGTCTCCTGATCTTCTTGCTTCTCCTTACTTTGTGGACTTGCTCCATCTTGCTGTGATGTAACCTGTGTTAGCCCTTCTACACCAAATCCTTCACTATGAAGGCACTCCATAACTTCACCTTCTATTTTTAACTTCTACTTTACTAATCTTCTTTTCTACATTCCCTCTTTGTAATATTTTCTTTATTGTGTAATTTTCGACCTCTAGATGCCTTTGCCTGCATTCCTCTTTGAATATCTTTGAGGCTGCTTTCTTTATACTGATTAATTTGCCTTTCTCCTTTGCATAAATATTGCACTACATCAAATCTCTCTTTGCCATGTCCATGTTTCTTTTGTATACTTTTCAAAAATCTCTGGGTTTTGCCATTTATACTTTCACACTGCATCAGATGTTTCTTTTTCCAAACAGATCAAGGTTTCTTGATCTATATACTGTTTTTCACAAATTTGTTATATTAATGTATACACATTTTTAGTTGAAGCTTTTAACAGTTTTTCTTGTGGAGGTATTTTTCTTTCCTCTAATTTCTCTCAACCATTTTATATATCTTGTGCCTGGAAATTCTGGCCTTTTTGCATAACTAACAATACGCAATTTGTTTCTAATCCTCAGTAGTCCTCCCCCCTGGGCTTGGACTGGCCCCATTGTAGGAATGTTTCCGTATTTTGAGGATTCAACACAGTCATCTTTTCCAGTCTCTGCACCAGTGTGCCTACCAGGATTTGGACACTTTTTTATCCTGGGTCTTGTGCACCCAGCCATCTTTTTTAATTTTTAACTTACTTCTGTCCATTATACATGCTATATAAATACAGTCTACATCTCAGTGTTAGCAAAAACAGCCAGAGAGGTTCTAAACACGGTAAATACGATCTTTGCTTTGTTTTGTCGATTCTTTTATTCTAAAAAGTACAAACATGTAAGCGCTTTCACGGATAACAAATTCCGCTTCATCAGACAATACAGTTGTGGACCTACCATAAATGTAGATGTTCGAGTGTATTCACTGATGCAGTCATTACAATTGGGTTATCCTGCTGGCAGGCTACCCGCAGTCGGCCTGAATTCCAAAGTCTAGGTCCAGCATCGGTTGCTGTCGCCTCCTTCCTGACGTCAGTGCGCCAGGGGTATAAAAGATGCAGTCAACGCCATTTTCTTCAGTTTTTCTTGCTCCAGATGGCAGGTGCTCCCAAAAGGGTAGGCTAAAATATGTCAGTAAAGCATGCATGCACTAAATAACAAGTTTCCTTCATCTACAAGCAAATACACCACATAGGTTGTATAGAATAGGGAAGTACAGATAAGGTCCAGTAAAGATAAGGGGGGGTAGTAGGTGGGTAACCTGGACTGCAAAAGTGAATACACTCGAACATCTACATTTATAGTAGGTACACAACTGTACTATGTTCATCATGTTTCACTGTTGCAGTCATTACAATTGGGTTGAATCCCAAAGCTAAGGTTGGGAGGCTGGAGCTAAATAGAATTAGGAGCGGCTATGAGGCCCTGCAGAACTGCAGTGGCAAAGCCTGCCCTAGATTTGGAGTGGAGTGGCAAGTAGTAGTGCTTTGTAAAAGTATGCACTGAACTCCAGGTTGCAGCCTCTAAAATGTCTTTGGTGGGTATTCCTCTGCGGAAGGCTGCTGAAGTGGCTGCTGCTCTGGTTGAATGTGGCCTAATGTCCTTAGGCACTGATTTGCCACGTTGAGAATAGCATACAAGAATGCAGTGACCTATCCACTTAGAAACAGTCTGCTTTGAGATAACCTTTCCTTGTGATCCTGCAGCATATGCTACCAGTAATTGCTCAGTTTTTT
Organism: Protopterus annectens; assembly: GCF_019279795.1. Lineage (NCBI taxonomy): Eukaryota > Metazoa > Chordata > Ceratodontiformes > Protopteridae > Protopterus > Protopterus annectens. Next base: position 367,392,202 of record NC_056748.1, on the reverse strand, counting down.
TGAAAGCTTTGGTTCTGTCCAAGTAGAAGCACAGCTGTCTGTGTATGTCCAAAGAATGCAGAAGTTTCTCACCCTTATTCTATGGGTTTGGATAAAAAGGTAGGCAAATGAATAGTTTGGTTGAGGGCCACACTGGACACTACCTTAGGCATAAAAGTGGGGTTTGTCCTTAGAGAAACCCTATCTGGATGGAAGATGATAAAAGGTTCCACAGCCATAAGTGCCTATAGCTCTGAGACTCGTCTTGCAGAGGTTATTGCTAGGAGCAGAGCTGTTTTCCATGATGAAAATTTTATATCAGCTGTAGCGGCTGGCTCAAAAGGAGGCAGAGTGAGTTTTTCCAAGACATAATTGAGGTCCCATGCAGGTACTGGTGATCTCCTTGGAGGCCGTAAGTTTTTGGCTCCTCTGAGGTACTGCCTTAATAAAGGATGAGAGAAAATAGGTGGCTCTGTATTGTAATGAGCTGAAATGGCAGAGGCATGAATCTTAATTGATGAAAAGGATAGGCCTTTGTCCAGCATCTCAGTTAAGTATTGCAAAATCTGAGGGATATTTGGAACAATCATGTCAATTCCTTGTGCCTGGTTCCAAGCACAGAATCTCTTCCATTTTTCTGCATAAGATTTTCTTGTACTGGGCCTCCTGGCCTCCAAAATAACATCCATAACCGCTTTAGAGAGAGGTGTGTTTTGAAAAGCTACATTATCCGCCATGCTGCCAGATTTAAGGTCCTGAGTTGGCTGTGCAGGATCTGATTGTTTTGTTGGGTCAGTAAGTGAGGAATTTGAGGTAATGTCCATGCCGGGCACTGAGTCAAGTTCCTTAGGATTGGGTACCAGTGCTGGCGAGGCCAATCTGGGGCAATCAGCATCGTTTTTGGCTTCTCTTGTCTGATCTTTAGGAGTACCCTTGGGAGGAGAGGCAGTAGTGGAAAGGCGTATACTGTTAAGGTTTTCCAGCTGAAAGATAGAGCATCCACTTTCCATGCTTGCTTGTGATAAGTCCTTGTGCAGAATCTCTGTAGTTGGCAGTTGTGAGGGGAGGCAAATAGATCTATGTCCGGGCATCCCCAATTCCTTATTATCATGTTGAAGACTTGTGGATCCAATTTCCACTCGTGGGGATCCATGAGGTTTCTACTTAGTTCGTCTGCCAGAGTATTTATCTTTCCTGGCAGGAATTGTGCTTGCAAATGTACTTGGTAAATCAATGCTGTGTCCCACAAAGTCATGGCTAGTCTGCAAAGGGGGAAGGAATGTGTGCCTCCCTGCTTATGTACCACATGACTGTAGTATTGTCCGTCTTTATTAGTAGTTGTCCTGGATGAAGTAGAGCCTTAAAGGCTGTCAGGGCATTTTGAACAGCTAGCATCTCTTTTTGATTGATATGTAGATGCATTTGGATTGCGGGCCATGAGCCCTGAATAAATCTTCCTGCCATGTGGGCCCCCCAGGCATAATCTGATGCATCTGTTGTCAATGTTTGCCTGGCTGGGGGCATGGTGAATGGCTACCCCTTGTTGTGGTGACAGGCCTTTGCCCACCATCGAAACTCCTGTTGTAGGCAGGGAATGAGTGTAATTATTGTTTCCAGGCTGTGGCAATGTTGAGTCCAAACACTTTTTAGATACCATTGTAGTTTCCTCATATGCAGTCTTGCATATGGAATTAGCAGAATGCCATGAAGCCCAAAGCCTGCAGAATTTTTCTTGCAGTTAACTGGGTGTTTGTTGCCAACCTTTTTAAATAAGTAGTCAGTTGCCTTTGTTTGTCTGGCGTGAGATAAGCCATCTGGGCAGTTGTATTTAAGCTTGCACCCAGGAATATTATCTCTTGAGAGGGTACAAGTTTTGATTTCTTCTCGTTTACCATATACCCTAGGCATGTTAATAATCTTTTTACAAACGCCAGATGCTGTAGTAGTATGTCCTTGTTCTCTGCTTGAATAAGGCACAGTCGTCCAAGTAAGGATATATTTGTATTCCTCTTTGTCTGCAAAATGCAATTACTGGTGCCAGGCATTTTGTGAAGACCCTGGGCGCAGTAGATAAGCCAAAGGGCAGTGCAGATAATTGGTAGTGCATTGAGCCAGCTATGAATCTGAGGTATCTTCTGCATGATTGTCTGACTGGGACATGCAGGTATGCCTCTTTTAGGTCTAAAGTTACAAGTCAAGCCTTCTTGCCCAGCATGGGCAGAGGCTGCTGCAGAGTCAACATTTTGAATTTTGGAATATCCAGGTATGTGTTTAGAATAGATAGGTCCAGTATTGGCCTCCAGGCTTTGTCCTTTCTGGGCACCAGGAAAAGAAGAGTAAAATCCTTGTCCCTGCTCTTGCTGTGGTACTTGCTGAATGGCCCTCATGTCCATGAGGGATGAAACTTGCTTTTGTGCCTCTGCCCATTGATTTTTTGGCAGGTCTGGCATACCGTTTGCCCTTGGCAGGGTGTAAAAGTGGAACCTGTAACCTTGTGACACTATGTTCAAGACACATTTGTCTTGGTTGATTAGGTGCCAGTTTTGAGAAAAAAGTGCTAGTTTTCCCCCTAAAGGAGCTGCCAGTAGATAAGTGCTTGGTGCTGGGAGGGGGAAGTCATTGGGACTGCTTTCTGTATGGCTGTGACTTGTCTTCTCCGTTTTTGGAGGTAGAAGCACCCCATTGTTTAGACCTGCATGAGCCTTGGGGCTGGGATCTGCCTCTAGGGAGTCTGTATCTGCCTCTTTGTGGCCTGTCTAACACTGGAAAGGACCAATTCTTTGTAAGCCAGTGTCTGTTATATCTTGGAGGCTGTACCTGTAAGAAATCCTTGATTGTCTGCATAGATTTGGCTTTGTCCTCCATTTTCTTTAACACCTCTTCTGCTTTAACACCAAACAAGGTATCATGCTATAATGGAGCATCTAATAATTTAGCTTTAACATGATCAGGCAGATTCTGTTCCTTTAACCAAGCATGCTTCTAATGACAGAACCAGTAACAGCGGCTCTGCAGGAGGCCTCCAAAGAATCAAAACCACATTGTAAAGTATGCTTTCTAACTTGCTCAGCTGCATGCAATAAATCCTGCATTTCTTTATTCTCTGCACATTCAGAATTTGTCAACATTGTCTGTTTAAGCAGTGACATTATGTATTGCTGATATTTAAGCATATGAAACTGACAATTTAAAGCCCTTATAGCCAAGGTAGCAGAAGTGTAAATGTTTTTTCCCCATCTGTCCAGTGCCCTGGAATCTCTGTCAGAGGGGGTAAGGTTTTTTGCAGTGGAAGCCTTGACCCCCTTGGGACTCAGATATAGTTTCTGGGTCAGCAGCAGGGCTTTTAAAAAGAAATTTCTGTGAGTCTGGAACCCTGTAGTATCTGTCTGACTTAACAGGAGCTGGAGGTCAGGAGTCAGACTGGACTCTGAAAATACATCTACAATGTCTAGCACAGGTGGAATAGCAAGAGGCCTGTGCTGAGGCAGTAAAAGAAAGTCTCTGAGCCTTTTCTTAAATTCTGAATAATCTTGGCTCTCCCAGTGGAAATGCTCCCTGATGGTATGCAGTGTTTTGCCAAAAGAATAATCCTCAGGTGGAGAAGCTGAGGGGATAGATTCTTCAGCATCAGAATCCTCATAAGGAGGAAGAGAGTATTGCTGATCAGAAGAGGAATCAGATGAAATGGAAACCTGATCTGAAGATTCATATTCTATCTCTTGCCTAGGCCTCTTGTCAGGAGGTGGATGAGAACCCCTGATCAAAGTAATCAGGTCTTCGGCCATTTTGAGCATCTGTTTTTTAGCCATGGAGGCCTGTCCATGGGGCTGTTGTACTTGTTTCTTTGTCTTTAAAGCTGCTTTAGTCTTTGCCTTTGAAGCTGAAGTCGTTTTAACATATAATTGTGTAGGCCTGAAAACGCCCTCAAAAGCCGATGCCTGCTCAGCGGCTCCAGACCCATCTGAGGGAATGGTTTCCAAAAGTGCAATACCTTGAGTTTCTGTAGGCTTGGTTAACTCCATGTGGGAGTCGGTATCGGCCTGCGGCTGTAAAGTAGCGGTCGTCAGGGGCTGTGAAAGCGCCTCACTGAGAACCGGCGACTGGCCTCGAAGACGCCTCGTTGTCGGTTTTGGACCTCGGATGCCTGTCCTTTTCTTTTTCTTTGCGTTTTTTGTAAACTCCGGTAGTCGGCTGTTCTCATGGCATTATATAATTAAATCGTCTGCCAAAGTAATGAAATGCAAAATCGCATCGACGCTTACTAGTGAGTTAGTTAACTCTAGCACAAAACCGACAACTAGCAACGTTGTGGTCAGGGCCTAGGCAAGGAATACAGTAAGAATGAAAATCCTTATGAGGTATTTGCTTCCCACAAGAAATACAATTATTAACTTTTTCTGACATCGGTCTGGAGCAAGAAAAAAAAGTTTCCCCAACAGGGTACTTAGCTTTAAATGAAGACTTCGGATCTGAAATTCGAACTTGAAAATCTCTGGAGTCGGCTGACCGGCACTTGCGAACTGCTTTTGCTTCGGGCACCACGTGGCAAGAAAGACTGAAGAAAATGACGTCGGCTGCATCTTTTACACCCCTGGCGCACTGACATCAGGGAGGAGGCGACAGCAACCGACGCCGGACCTAGACTTTGGAATTCAGGTTGACTGTGGGTAGCCTGTCAGCAGGATAACCCAATTGTAATGACTGCAACAGTGAAACACGATGAACATCATGTTAAACACAGTGTAACAGATGACTATTTAAATGTTACAGCAACCAATCAAGTACAAGTCTAAAAGGAAGGGAAAGGTCAGTATATTTAAATTACATCCTGTAATGCAAAATAGACTTGCTTAGTGCTGACAATTGAAAGCAGCTCACACCCACAATGTTAAACACTATAAAGCTATTGCAGCCATAAAAACAGATTATTATACAATTAAGTAGCAGCATTTAATAAAGCAGCAACTAATAAAATGTCTAAAAAAAATCCTGCTGATTCCTTACCATGTCAGCATGGACAATAATGAAAAACAAAGCAGTCGATCTATTGAAAGTCTCAAAACAGAAGTAGTTAAACTGGTGTGGCTATTATATAGTACTAATAAAACTTCCTGATACTAAATGTATAGTTAGCAAAAATAAGGATAAAATGGTGTGTAAACTGTGTGACATGCATATGCTACCAAACGCATAATTGAGAGATATAAATATAGTCATGGAACTTCATGATAGAAAGTTGATGTTATCATATTAACAGCAAGGGCTAATGATGTTTCACAAAAGTTGTAGTGGTTATGGGCACAGCTTGTGCAAATAGCTACGCCAACCTAACGTTGGTTAATTGGGAAAATCAGTACATTCTATCCAATGACATGTTTGGTACATTGATTAGATGGTACACGCGCTTTGTGGACGATATTTTTTTGCTGTGGCAGGGTCCTGAATAATCCTTGCTGGAGTTTTTCTCTGTATATAAATGGAGCGAACACTTTTTTGAAATTTACCTATAAATATTCCTCTACTCTTGTAGAGTTCTTAGATGTACAGATTAGTAGGGATGCCATATATTCCATGTCCATGAGCGCTTATAGGAAAAGTGTCAGAAGAAATAACGTTCTACACAATGATACCATGCATCCCAATCATACCAAACTAAATGTGCTTCGGGGGCACATTTTCCGTATCATGCATCTACATAATGAGGATGCACAGTTAGAAAAGGCACTCATCCTACTCGAGGAAGAATTTATAAACAGAGGATACAGGAGGAAAGTCATTGAGACACAAATACTTGAAGCCTGGAATGAGAGGGAAGGCAGATGTAGACCACATTTTAGTATTAATCATAGCTCTACCTCTGCACAGACTCCTGAACAAATTGTTGATCAGAGTCGAAACCCTATGAATGTTGGCAATAAGCTTAGGATGCCCTTGACCTATGCTAGCAACATCAGCATGGTGTGTGATACTATCAGTGCCAAATGGGATATTTTTCTAAATACATCTGAACTACAAGGAGTGATTGGAAATTAACCTGATTTTACATTTAGGAACAACAAATCTCTCAAAAATCAACTTTGTTATAGACCACTGAATCCTCCTAGCGATGCCCAATCTGTCAGAAAGGGTACCTACACCTGCAGAAGGTGTACAGCCTGTGTATGCATACACACGGGGGGTCATTTCCTTCACCCCCAACTTGGTTTTAATATAGGCACTAGTTTCTATGCGGATTGTCAGACCAAGAATCTGGTATACTTCTGTTTCTGCATCACTTGTTTTTCCTACTATGTAGGTAAGACAAACAGGGCTTTCAAGGATAGGATCCTTGAACATCTGAGAGATATTAGAAATGTGAAAGTATCCAGTGCTTTAGCTATGCATGTTAATGAGACAGGCCCCAGTCATAAGTTCAAGTTCTTTGCCTTAGAGTTAGTGCATGCTAATATTTGAGCTGGTGATTTATTAAACAAGACTGAATCCATAGAACATAAATGGATCATTCAGCTACAAGCTGACAAACCCCCGGGTTTGAACAGCAAGGTATCAATAAAACCTTTCCTTAAAGCAAGAGCTCTGAAACATCGTTAGCCCTTGCTGTTAATATGATAACATCAACTTTCTATCATGATGTTCCATGACTATATTTATATCTCTCAATTATGCATTTGGTAGCATATGCATGTCACACAGTTTACACACCATTTTATCCTTATTTTTGCTAACTATATATTTAGTATCAGGCAGTTTTATTAGTACTATATAATAGCCACACCAGTTTAACTACTTCTGTTTTGAGACTTTCAATAGATCGACTGCTTTGTTTTTCATTATTGTCCATGCTGACATAGTAAGGAATCAGCAGGATTTTAGACATTTTATTATTATCTGCTGCTTTAATAAATGCTGCTACTTAATTGTATAATAATCTGTTTTTATGTATGTATATGTATTTGTGTTTTTAAGGCTGCAATAGCTTGATCGTGTTTAACACTGTGGATGTGAGCTGCTTTCAATTGTCAACACTAAGCAAGTCTATTTTGCATTACAGGATGTAATTTAAATATACTGACCTTTCCCTTCCTTTTAGACTTGTACTTGATTGGCTGCTGTAACATTTAAATATTCATCTGTTACACTGTGTTTAACATGGTCTGATGAAGCGGAATTTGTTATCCGTGAAAGCTCTTACCTGTTTGTACTTTTTAGAATAAAAGAATCAACAAAACAAAGCAAATATTGTATTTGCCGTGTTTGGAACCTCTGTGGTTGTTTCTGCTGCTACTATCATTTTCCTTTGTGATTCCTTTATAAGAAACGAGGTCTCTGTTATATCCTATATCTCAGTGTTGCCTTGGTGAGATTTTGTGAAAAACAGGGTCCATCTCATGAAGGTATTCACGAAGACTTGAGGATGAATTCAGTTTCAGCACTATTACTCTCCCTTGCTTACTGACTTTTCATCTCTCCATTCAGACCCCAGTATAAGCAGTTTCAGGGGTGCTAAGGCCACTGGCTCAAAAGGACAGCACTGTTAGTTGTTACAGTACACAGTTTCGGTCTCAGGAGGGTGCAGATTTACTCCTGGGCAGCCTTCCTAAGATGTAAGACCCCTTTTACGTATTGTTTAATATGGGGTGAACACTGGAGACAGGCAGATATAGCTGAAGTCTGCACTTTTACACTAGAATAAGACAGTGCTCCGTTGTAGGGCAGGGAGAGGTATTCTAGTACCTGCTGCAATGTTGCATGGCTGGGCAGAATACCATTTAGCCTTACACCAAACAGAAACCCTTTTTCACTTTGCCACATATGAATTCCTGGTGCTATGTTTTCTGGCCTCCTTTGGTATTGTTAACACATCTTCCAAAAAAGAATGCCTAGACAGAATTGGTAAGCAATCATTAAGCAATCAATCGGAATGTTTTTAGGTTGGAATGGACAACAGACGCCTTTGTCTTGGGTTAGGATGTCCATAAAGAGGGGGGAGTGTCAAGATTCACTCTCCACTGAGTGTTGAGAATGGAGAACCAGTGCTGCCTGGGCTAGTAAGAAGCCATGAGTATCATCAATGGCCAGTCTGTCCTCACTTTCTACAATACCCTGAGGATAAGGAGTACTGGAAGAAAGGTATGGAGAAACAGGTCTGTCCAGCTGAAGCAGGATGCACACATTTTCCATGTCCCTCTCTGGGGAGTCCTTCAACAGAACTCGTTGATATACCAGTTTTCTGCAAAAGCAAAAAGGTCCATATGTAGCTCACCCAATTTGTGTGTCAGGTCAATACAAACTTTCTTTTTCAACATCCATTCATTAGTGTTTAGGAAACGTCTGCTCATTTTGTGTGCCAACAGGTTGCTTTAACCTAGTATGTATGAAGCTATGGGAGTCAGTTTAATTGTTAAGCCACTATCCATAGTTCTGTTGCTAATCTGCACAGATAATAGAAATGAATTTGTCCTCATTTATTTTGTTTATGCTCCAGGCTAGTCTTTCTTGGAATGCTCTTAATGTCACAATAACTCATCATCTCCTTTATACTGAAGCTATGCTGGCAGGTGCATTACCCATAATCCCCTGGACCCTGAATTGTCAGACATGTTCTCTGCAGTCCAGGTCCAAGCTGTCTGTGGTTAGGGTTTGGGACATTTCTGGGAGCTGGAATAGGACTCCTGAATTGGCTTTGATGCGTTCTTCTTACAGAGGATCTTTTTTCAGGCAAGATAGGAGAGGGATTGCTGTTTCTAGGGAGTGATGGTGTTGGGACCAGCATTTTTTTTAGGAACCACTGCAGCTTCCTCTTTTTTTTTTTTTTTTTTTCAAACACCTTTTTTGAATTATCATTTGTGACATAGGCTAATTTACATTCATATATATATATATATATATATATATATATATATTAACTTAACACATATTCTACTTCACATATATTGCTATACATCATATAACCTAAGTAATTTTACAAAACTTACTCAATTCTTGCTTTTTTTTTTTTTAAACAAAAAATATCTTCATTAAACCATCATTTACTCCACAGGCGATCATACATTTATACAAATGAAAATAAACCACATCAACACAATTCTAGTCGCAAGCATTTTACATCACAAACTATACTGACATACTCCCAGTTGCAAACATTATACATCACTTATGATCTACCCAATCATTTGCATTCAACCATTACATAGCTCATTTAACTCCTTCCTTCTTTTAAACTTCATTCTTCTCCTGTATGTATTGTTCCCACAATTACCATTTTTTTCCTATGTAGTTTGCTCCTATCCTTTTCCAAACATCTCACTTCCAGTCATTTTATCTCTGTTACTATATTCACTACTTCCAGTACAGTTGATTTAGATTTTGGATTTCCATTTTCCAGTAAATGCTTTTTGGCAGCTACCAATTCCAAATTCTGTATCACAGCTCAGAAAAATCATCTCATTCAGACCAATCTGCCCACCCAGCATCTGTAACAGTGCATCCCACAGGGAATCCTTAAAGTCCACCAACTCAATGCAGTGGCGGATCCAGGATTTTACGAAGGGGGGGGGGGGGTGCAGTCTGGAAAGTCGACAAGTGAGGTGGGGAGGCTGGAAAGCAAAACACTGGGGAAGGGGGATGTGGAAGGATCACCTTAAGATATTGTATCAGCATGTGTGAAAACACAGCAACATACAGTCATTTGCAAAACATTGGGGGTGGTGGGTCGATTGAGCACAACGGTTAAGGTTTTCACCTCAGCACAAAGTATTGGGTTTGATTCTGATCTCAGCTTATTAGCTAGCCTTATAATTACCATTCATGACAGTTAGCTTAATATTCTCGTATGATCCAGTGAACCTGGTGTGGTTGTGTTAGTGGAGGTACATAACTCCTATCTAGCACACAGCATATTAGCAGACATTACCAGTTGTTTCAAGACATACCTAGAGGATATGTTTGGTTGCCCATATGAAGTAATAGTTCTTTTATATGGCATACCTGACATAAGCATTATGATAACATAGCAAAGAATCCCAGTGAAGGTGATATCACCCCAAGACCCATAGCCAAATGTAAGTAATTTAAGCAAACAATGATTTATGTGAAACCAGCAAAGTTAATTTATGTAAATAATTTTGTGTGTGCAAGTGAAGTTCAGTTAGTTAAAGAACATTGCAAGTTACGGAAATACACATTTTATGAAAAAATTCCTAAAAACAGTCAGTTAAATTATATGCAATGTATAAAACCAAATTTAAGTACTGTAGCATTTCCCAAAGGACAGTAACACAAAATCTACTTTGTCTGGCCAGCCTAATATGCAAAGCCATGGAAAGCCTTATTAGGAAACAGCAACCCTCCGAATACTGTTTCCATTTTAGTTTGGATTTGTCAAGGGCAGGTCATGCTTACCAAATCTAATATACTATTTTGCAAAGGTCACCAATGCAATATAGGAAAGCAAAATGGTACACATTGCATACCTTGACCTAGCTAAAGCTTTTGACACAATCCCCCACTCAGGCATTGTAGAACAGCTAAATAAACTAGAAATAAACTATGGTCACCTACTGGATTGCCACATTACTCACAGATGAGATGCAAGAAAGCAAAATTGACAAAGTTACCTCCAGAAAGAGATGAGCTACTGGTGGAGTCCCAAGGGTTCTGTGCTGGGGCCTCTCCTGTTTAACATCTACTTTTCTGAAGTAAAAGCCAATATCAAAGGGCTCTGAATGACTAAGTTTGCACATGACTACAAGTTAGGAGCAGTCACTGAACCCCAAATTACACAGCCATCCTACTGGACGGTTTGTCCCAAACAACTGGTGCCACAATCATGGACCAAAATATAATGCCAGTAAATGCATTATTGTATCCTTTGGAAGTCATCTACCTCAGGAGAACAACTATGATGACAATAAGACCTTAAGAATAGACTTGTTTGGGTTTTCTGAACTTATCTGGACAGTGACCTATATTTTGACCAGTATGTCTACTTATGTAAGAAAGTGCTTCTATATTAAACAGCTTAAAGAAATGGGTTATGTCTAGATCTAGGATGTCACTGCCCTCCTTTACTCAGCACTCCTTAGGCCAGTCATTGAGCATAATGCCCCCTTTGGCCTGTATCTGTTCAGACACATGCAACTGGAATGCCCACAAATAAGCCTTATTAAAAGGATACTTGGGCTAAACAATATGTCCTACACAGACTAAAGTCTGCCATTTGCTTTCTTCCACTGACTGCCTCCCATAGCTCTCAACCCCTCATCTCCAAAATATAGAACATAATGTGACAATATGGAGCAAGAGGCGAACATTTACTAACAGCTTCATCTAGGATGCTCATAGCATAAGTATGAGAAAACTGTTATTTTATTTAACAGTTTTCCTGTTTTAACATGATTCAGTATTGTATACCATGGCAACAGCTAACACTTACAAACTGAAGAACATTCCTCATAATGAGATACCGTCAAGAGCTATGCTGCCTTTCCATCCCCGGACAGACTGCCACTTCTGTGATAACCAAACAGACTGTTTCTACACACATATATAAAATTGTTGGTTTGAACAGCTGCAACATTCAAATACTCCTTGGAAAGCCACTGATTATAATGTGTTGTCAAATGTAAATAAACCCCCTCTCTACAGTTTGAGTTGGCATCAGACTGACCATATGTACACTAACACAGCCTTTAGAATCCTAAACATGGAAAAAATGCTTCGCTTAAACAGTGAAAATGCATATCCACTTATCCCAACATCTTTCTAAGTTTAAAAAAGTGATATTTAAATATTTCCCCGATTTCTGGGCCTTTGTTCTCCCATTTTAGATTTTGCATACACAGAAATATTTCAAGTGTGGGCAATAATGAAATTCTAGCCTGCCAATATACCAAAACAGTTCTCATAAGTTCCAGACTGTTCTTAAAAATATCTAAACTAGTACTTGCTTTAATGTAATATGGTAATCTCTTCCATGCATCAGTTCCTCTCTTAGAGAAGCAATTAGTACATTTTTCATTCCTATAGACTCTTCTAAATAGGTTGTCTGATGTTTCGCTACTACTTTTTGATAACCCTAAATATTCCCAGAGGTAGTCTCTAAATGCCCTATATACCTGAATAAGATCAGCTGTTAAATATCTGAGACCATGTTAAGATATTTTAGTCTTTCACAGTAACTTAAATTTTCACTTCCATTGATGCTCGTGGTATATTTTCGCTGGGGTCTTTACAGTCCACTCATGATTTTCTTATATGGTTTCCATATAGTTATTCCATACTCAAGTTTGGGTCTAATGTAACTAAAAACAATTACTTCATTTCCTATTTCCTAGACTTTGTAAGCATTTTTATACTATTGTTCTATAGCCATCACTAACCAGCTGGTTGATATGATTAGAAAAACAAACCTGGAATCCATTTACCATACCATATATACCCTAGTCCTAGGTTCTGCCAAAAACCCAACTTACCATGCTCTCTCCAGGTTATTCAAGTCTCCAGTACAGGGCAGACTGCAGAAGATATCTCACCACCTACCCAACTCCCAAAAAACAAGACAAACCAGCTGGTTACGAACCATTCAATTGTACCCCTTCCAGCTAGTGCTGCTACTAAACTCTGTTCACAGGTATATAGTCAAATCACAAAGTCTGTACCAATGGAACTTTTAAAAGGTGCTGCAACATTTGGTAAAGTCCTATTACTGACAGTCTGCTTATCTAAATATGCAACTGGTGGGTTCAAAACAAAACTGGACACAGCAATGCCAGATGTATCAGAATTAATCTATAAAAGTGTCCCAAGCACCATGATTTGAACACATTACCAATCAGTATAAATATCTGAAAATGACCAGTTCCAAATAATGAACCAGACAAAATGCTTGCAGTTTTCCAGGATAGCTATCTGTATTGACACCTTGCACTTCGCTTTTCTAAGGCTATAATACTAGAGTGTTCTACTAGACAGGACACTTTGTACACTGCCACAGAAGGGAAACTACTTTTGATTCCAATGTACCATTCAAGGTTTAAAAACTGAACAGTGCGAACTCTGTCTACATCACCCACTACACTTAAAACAGCAGACAAGTTCTGGAACATTTGCAAAGAATGGTACATACATTTTCCAGTCTCATTAAAAAACTAGGCAACTTTTCCAAAATCTGTGCTCTGCTGAGGTAATTATTGTTACATCACTCAGGAGTGATACACATTTACACATAATGCACACAATCTGGGCAGCATTAACAAAGCAAACTGCAAACATCTAGCCACTTCCATTGTTAAAAAAATACAGAAATGTTAAGAACTGCATCATCATCTTTCAAACAATAAGAAACTGTATGGCTTTAGGTTACACAGGAGATTTATATATATATATATATATATATATATATATATATATATATATATATACATATATATATATATATATATATATATATATATATATATATATACACACACACACACACACATATATGACATTTAACTGACATGTAAGTTATCGACAAAAACATGTAAAAAAAAAAAAAAAATCTCTGAACCCCACTATTCATCTTCCTGCATTGAAAAAAAAAGATGGTAATGTTTAATCAGCTGATTTTTTACTTCAAAAATGACACCTGAATATATTTGTGAGTGTGTCATATGTATAAATTTTCACACACACAAAGGTTTACTATCAGAAGACTGAAGCCTCCAATCGTGATATGAATTAATGGTGCAATATGGATGTCCCCTTTCCTCATGTTGGTATATATAAGTGGCAAGGGAATGTGGGGTGCAGCCATCCTGCAAAACACTGAGGATGTTTGTGTCCAAAATGCCATTTTCATTTGGGAAGCTTCAGACATGTATCACATCTTTATGAGATGGTCAGAAATGATGCATGATTTGCGGACTTGCCAGGTAACCATAAATACATATGGTTTACTATCAGAAGGGTGAAGTCCACAGTCCTAAAATGCATAATCCCAGTAACATAATATAGAAGACCAAAATGCTAACAAGCACATTGTCCAAAAGTCTTGAATACTGAATATCCCTACCAGTTTAAGCCCAGGAACAAGTGCTAATATGGGTCTTGCAGGGGAGGCAAACTCAGAAGTTTGGCAGTGTGGTCTTCAGCATTTTAGTGCAGGTGAGTGTGCCGCAGATTTCCTTTGCACTTACATGTACCAACCCAGAAGTTGTGCCTACATGGGGAAAGGGGAAATCCCTGTTACACCATTAATTTATCTTTACACTGAAAGGCTGTTTGGTCACATACTAGTGATGACACAAATGGGATGTCAACCAATAGTGCTTTGTAGACAGGCCAGGCTCCCTTATTATATAAATATCTGCATTCACAACTAATGTTATGGTCTTACTGTATGTGTCTATATATAGATATATAGATAGATATGTATTCATAAGATAAGTTTTATTTTTAAAACTTTTCTAACTGACCCTGCACTGGAGGTACAGAAGGCTAGAATCCTGACTATGGCCCAGGTGACCCGAGTTTGGCTCAAAAACTTGATGATGCAAGTAGGAAGAATGGTCATACCCATTCTTGTGGGTAAGAGGGAAGCAAATACTCAGGGTACATTCATGTGGCTTGATTTCCCCAGTGAAGACCAGAGAAACACATACAATATTGCCGGAGGGTGGGTGGAGAATCCTGCTGATGTCAGCCACTTTCAGAAGTGAGAGAGAGTTCAGAACTGAAGCCCACTGCATGTCCTGTGTTGTTTCCAGGATCAGGAAGAAAAATACATTAGGTGAAATGAATCCCTCTGCAGCAGTAGTATACCAACCTCAAATACCTTTATCTTCTAATTGTAACAAAGTGGGCATTATTAGACCCAGCTATCAAGGAGACACATGGGGAGCAACTGATTATCCACTGAGTGGAAGTCCAAAATTTCTCCAGAAAAACTTTTCTAACTGCATTTCTTGATAACCTTGAATAAATTAAAGCTAAATATAATTGTTTAGGATAGTCAAGTAGTCTTTTCTGTATCTTTTTTTGAGAAACTATAGAATGTGTGTGTGTGTGTGTGTGTGTGTGTGTGTGTGTGTGTGTGTGTGTGTGTGTGTGTGTGTGTGTGTGTGTGTGTGTATCAGAACAAGTTGCCACCAGCTGCTCAGTCTGCCATTTATGTGAATATCCTCATGTTCACACAAATTCAGAAGTTACTTTTGAATGGATAACTTTTTCCTGTTGTGTTGCCTTCTCACTACTTGATGATTCACCCCCTCCCCCATTATCCTGCTGACTCACTGTTTCCCCATGGCAAAGTCAAACAATCTTCCAAGGTTTTACCTGTCCCTGTTGACATGATTAGCAGCTTGACGTGTAGTATCCTACAGCTTCATTCCAATGATTCAGTCTTGTTTCTGCACATGAGCTAAATGATGACTGCTTTCCAAAATAGCATACATTGGTGGGTGAGTATGCCCTGGCCCTTGTTTATTTAATGATGCAGTACTTACTTCTAATGGGTGTTAGCCATGCATGGATGAGATGGCATTTGCTAATGAATCCCACACCAGCTGATTTCCTCAGCACCCAGTTGACTGATCTCAGGACATCTGATTCACCGTCAAAGCTTTATCCCTCTGCACCACTGAACTGGCTAGCTACTGACAACTTAACTTTGCTGTAAATGACACAAAAATGCATAGTATTTCAGGTGAAGTAGCTAGTTAGAATGTAAAAAAAAAAAAAAAAAAAAAAAAGACAACCTACCCTTATATTGGTCTTGAAAAATATATTGAAAAAGTAGACTGGTGCTGTTGGACTAAATGTTTCAGCAGGCATGATCATTGAAACCTCAGAGGTTTGACATTTACTGATACTTTAGTATGAATTATACAACAGATTTACTTCCTCCTACTGGCTGAGTAATACAGGCTTTTCTCCCCGGGCCTCTGCTGAAAAGGGACTTCCAGTCCAGACGGACTTACCTGGTTATCAAATGTAAAATAAAATAAATAAATAAAATATGTCACACTTGTTTTGCCAAGACAGGATTCATCCTGATGCCACTGTAATGGGGACAACAATGGTAAGATGGCATGGCTTCTTGACATCATGCCTGGACTATAACAGAACTCACAGAGAGACGCGCTTAAGAACTAACAGAAAAAAAAAGTAGAGAAAAAAGGTGTGAAGAAGGCATATACTGTATGCCTTCTCCACACCTTTTTTTCTCTACTTTTTTTTCTGTTAGTACTTAAGAGTGACTCTGTGAGTTCTGTTATTAATAAGTAGAAGGTTAACAATTCAGTGAACACCTGTGCCTAGCAACACACACACAAACGCACAAAGTGTAATACTCGCAGCGATAATCCACACACTCTCTTACCTGATCAAGTCCAACTAACAACTACATTTCACACACACACACTCTTACCTGATCAAGTCCAACTACCAACTACATTTCCCGCTTGCAGCGATAATCCATTAAATGATTTGCGACTGTCGTTTTCTTCCACTTGCTCGCTCATTACTGCACATTTCCCGCTCACAGCCAGCCGGACATACCATGATCTCACTTCCGCGTGGCTGGTATCCTCCTTAAAGGAGCCAACACCAAATATGTACGTACTTTTTTTTTTTTTTTTTTTTAAAAAGCTACTTTATGTATGCTTTCTGATGTCCTAGCCAAGCTATACAATCAGTTTAAAAAGGGGGAGGCGCGAGCCCTTGCGCCAAAGCCTAAATCCGCCACTGCAATGCACTCCCAGAAAACATGCTCCCAACTACCTTTTTCTTCCCCTTCACACCTCCAACATTTACTGTGTACCTGAGGAAAAATTCTCGGGAATCTACTTGGGGTATAAAAATATCTATGTAAACATGTCCAGGCAAAAATCCTACCTCTTCTAGATTTTGTTACATATTTGGGAGACAAACGTATATCCCTCCCCATTGTTTCTTTGTGAACTGCTTATCCAATCTCACTTTCCAATCCTTTCGAGCCTCCTCTGATTGACTCTTATAGTCATCGTGCACTATTTTATATGGTATACTAATTATTCCATTCTTAATGGCAGCTTCTGCTCTAGATTCTATTAAAAAACTATACCAGTGCTGGTCTTTCATTTAGGACCCCTCTATTTCTTTCCCTTTGCCTATACTCTGATATTAGTCTCTGACAGGGAAGGTAATCTCTAACCCAGTCCAAATAGTAAATTCCTGTCGTCTTCTCATTCTATCATCTTTCCCTCTTGGTTATTTGCTCCCAATGCCTTGGGTTCCTTTGCCAGTTTTCTCCAATATGTTCTGGCCCCCTCTTGCCTATTATCTGTATCCCTAATTGCAGTCATCCCTATTGGCAGAATCTCCTTTCTCCATTCCCAAGCTAGTTTAATTCCTAGAAAATTTTCTGCTACTTTATGGATATAATATTCTGCATGATTATTGTTGTACTCCTGGCCTGCATCCAAAAATCCCAGTCTCTCCTTGTTTGTTGAGCTTCCCTTGTGTTAACATTGTCATCCCTTTCCACTCTGAATTATAGTTTTCTGCTTGTGCCATGAATAGGAGTCTTAACTGTGTAGCTCTGAAATACCCCTGTAGATTGGGTAATCCCACTCCACCCTGTTCTTCTGGAAGAATCAGCTTATCCCACTTCACAACTGCAGTCTTCTCCTACTAAATAAAGTCCTTCAGTTCTTTATTAATTGCTACCCCCAACTTCACATCTGGTTGACAATAATATGCCTGACTTATGTACAAGACTAAAGGAACGAAACATTTTAACTGCTTGTATCTTACTATCTATATCCATACAACAAAGCTTCCATTTTCTCAGTTTTTGTATTATCTTTTGTTTAGTCTCTCCCCACATATACTTAGCTGCCACACTAGAATCACTTTTAATCCATACTCCTAAACATTTCATTTTATCGTGTCCCCATTAATATGGGCATTCCTAAACCAGTTCATGTGTGGGTACATACTTTACCGCTATTGCCTTTGTTTTAGCTTCATTAATTTTGTATCCCAAACAGATCTGAAACGGTCTCAAAATGTTCCACAACACTGTAATGTCTTTTTCTGGTTTTGTCAAGTACAAAACAATGTCATATGCAAATAAAGCCAGCTTTTCTTGACTACCATACCGATTACACCCTTGAATCTCAGAGTCCCTTTGCCAACAGTTCTAAATATAATGCAAATAATTACGGGGAAAGACAGCAACTCCTCCTGATTCCTCTGCTCAAGCAGAAATTATCAGAGCCCGCCCACTTTAATTTTAGTCTCTGATCCCTCATATATTCTCCTAATCAACCTTGTAAATTTTTCAGGAAATGAAAATGATTCCATTCCCCTGCTCATAAAATCCCAGCTTACTCTGTCAAATGCTTTCCCTGCATCAAGACTCACCAACAATGGTATATTCTTACATTCTGCTTCCCTCTGGATCATCAATGTACTGTTACTGTTGTCAAATATTTGCCACCCCTCCACAAAACCACACTACAATTTATAATCATGGTCTAGTATTGAAATGGGCCTTTGTGAAGCTGGATCTGATGGTGTCTTATCCTCTTTAGGTATTACAGCTACCACTACTTTCTTCTAGGACAGTAGTACTGCTCCTAACATATTGTTAAACAAAACCTTCCAGATCTTTATCGCTTTTTTCCCTCCCAGTTTCCAAACATCTACAGGAATACCATCTATTCCTTGGGACTTTCCTGTAAATTGGTTATACATCACAATTTTTTTTATCTCATCTCCTCCCATCCTGTTAGTAATTGAACCTCATCTACCTCTAACCTTGGGATATTTAATTATTCCACAAACATTTCCATTTGCATCTTTTCTTGATTTCCACATTTCTTTGCTTTATATAGACTCTCACAGAATTTCCAAAATATTTCTAATACCGCTAAAGGATCTCTTGTTATCTTCTTTGTTATAGGCTCCATTTGGTGGCAGCCTTTTCTACTTCCTGTGCTAACATTTTTTGTGCTCTAGTGTTGTTAATAAAAAATAGTTGCTTAACAGCAACCTTTCTAAGCTTGTGCAAATTATTGAGGTAATCCCTTACTTTCTGCCTAGCATTCCGCAGTTGATCCTCTTCTTTATCTGTGAGATTCCCTCTATTCTGCAATACTGTAACATATCAGTACCTCTAAATAATTCCTGTTACTTCTTAACCATAGCTCCCTTTCTTTTATTTCCACCCTATTTTTAAACTGTACTTCAATTTTATTCTCACTCCATAGCTATATTTTCAGAAGAAATGTCTATCCTAACAGCGCCTGAATAATCTCCACTCCCAATTCCTGAAATTCCTCTCTTTTCAACAGATAGGTGGGAAAGCATCAATCTCTCATTTTTTATGTCATTGCCCTGTGTTTTTATTTTAGCTATTATTGGCACAATCTGAAATAGTTATTGGGTGGGTATCAACACATTCAATTAAATGCACATGGGCCTGTGAAACGTAAATTCTGTCTAGCCTAGCTCAGTTTTTAGATCTTAGGGAATAATATGTAAATTTGCTCCAAACATCTATTACTGAACTCACATCTTCCATGCCAAATATTTTCATAAATTTCTTCAAAATCTACCCTCCTTTGCTATATTTCCCTTCTGCCCCCCCCCCATGACACATACTCACTGCTGCAAATCAAGTTCAAGTCCCTACCTAGAAGTAATATTCCTTGCTGAAAACTGATTATTTCTCAGAATCTTCTTAAGCTCCATTACAGCAGTTTTAGGTGGAATGTAAATACATGCCACTGTAATTCTCCTCCCTTGCCAATAGCCCCTTAGCACTACAAATCTGCCATTATCATCTTTTTTCATCTTCTATCACTATTGGAGCTCCTCTTACAACTACTACAAATACTCCTGTTTTCGTTTGTCCCAGGTATTTTGCTGAATAACCTCCCTGAAAACCTTTCTTTATCAAATTCACATGTTCATTTCTTTCTAAGTGTGTCTCCTGTAACATAACTATTTGTACTCTACATTTTTAATATAGTTCAATACTCTTTTTGCATTTATCTAAGAGGTCGTTTACATTTAAAGACATTAAAGGGAGCATCATTACATTAAAAAGTTATTCCCACCTTTTATGCAGAACACCTTTTTTGTTAAAGGTCTAGCTCTATCTTTTGTGTTACATGCATACACTGTTTGCCAGGTTGAACTTTTATACAGATGTTTCTTGTCATATCCATTTGAGCCTATGTCGCATACTGAAAGCCCTCAAAAAAAACACACAAACACCCCCAATACCCCCCAAAACCTATTCACTTAATACCTTCACACAAAACTATGTACACCTTCAAATATTGAAGTTTTAACCTCCTAATACTAACAAAAGTCCAAAACTGACAGCCACACACATAGACTTGAGCTAACCTAAAAGAAAGTGTCATCCATGCTAAGATGCATGGTACAGCCTGTGCTTCTACTAAGTGTTGACTGGTTTTGTCTTGACTTTATAGCTCTCCCAGCTGGGAAAACCCCTGAATGTTTTTAGAGAACATTAACTACTTTGGGAAAGCTCCTGAATGCTATCAGAGAACATTATCTACTTTGGGAAACCCCTGGATGTTTTCTGAGAACATTATCTCTTAGCCAAGTTCTCTTTTATTTTTCCTCAGCCAATCACTCTCCACCAGACTGTAGCCAGTTTCTCTTCATATTTCTCCATGGAGACATAAGAAACAGGCAGCCAGTTTCTCTATTAGATTGTTTCCATGGAAACGTGAAGACCAGCTGCAGAATTGTTACTCAGCCTACGTGTATCTGCTAGAAAAAAAAAGCCTCACAACATTCACTGTTCCTTTTCATTTACTTGCTCTCTCTCTGTGAAAACTTGTTAATCAATCTTAAGGACTTTAAATGCAGTCAATTCCCCCATGCAACAATGAGAAAAATCACATTAATCTCTCCTTTACCATGCTTTTTAACCAGACTTCTTTTTTACGCACTGCAGTACCTACATTTCTTAAAACTGAAGAGAGGAAGGGAGAAAAAAAAAGGAAAAAAAAAGAACAGCAGCACTTGTTTACAATCCCCATTACACTTAAAAATAAATGAAAAAATGTACTTTATAGCATGTAAAGAAAGCCACATGCCACAAAATTTGTACTACTTAGGGGGAAAAAATTCACTTACACTTAACTTTCTACCTCCTCTTGCCCTCAAAACACTTCCTTACCAAAACAAGGTGCTGGGTTTGATTCTTCCATGAGGTAGTTAGCTAGGCTTAAAATAGCCCACAAGGGTAGTCAGCTAGGGTTAAAATAGCCCACAAAGGCAGTTAGCCTACTACCAATCTATTACCAGCTTCGTCCCAGCCAAGTGGAGGACAGCTACTGACATCTCTTTGCACAAAGTTGGAGTGTTCATCGATCCAGGAAATTATAGACCCATCAAGATTAACTACCATAATCTGCAAGGCCATGGAGTGGATTTTCATGGACCTCATTAACAAGGGCATTGGCAACCTCCAGACACTTGATCCCACACAGTTCGGTTTTGTCAAGTGGAGGTCATGCCTGTTAAATTTTGTCGACAACTTTGAGACAGTCATCAAGGCCATAGACAAGGGGAAGACGATGCACACCACCTACCTTGACCTGGCCAAAGGCTTCGACACTATTCCCCACTCAGGTAATATAGATAAATTCTCTAAACTAGGCATCAATCCATGTGTTACCAGATGGGTAGCAAACTGGCTCACTGATAGAAACCACCTGGTCAAAATAGGGGAAGCCACCTCAAGTAGTAGACCCATAACAACCAGTGTATCCCAGGGATTGGTCTTGAGGCCTCTGCTGTTTGAAATATACTTCTCGGAAGCACAGGCTAAATATCTAGTGGGCTATGGCTGACTAAGTTTGCAGATGACTGCAAGTCGGGTGCTGTCATCAATTCCTCTAGTGAAGTGGAAATCCTCCAAGAAGGTCTCACCCAAACAAATGACTGGTGCCAGAAACATGGACTTGAACTGAATGCCAAAAAATGCATAATCATCCCTTTTAGGAAAGAATGACGTCCCCACAAATTATCACATTGATAATAAGGTACTAAGCATGCAATCAGTCATGAGGGATATGAGCACCCAGGTTGAAAGCAAAAGTACAGTTGTGTACACTTACCATAAATGTAGATGTCCGGGTGTATTCACTGCTGCAGTCATCACATTTGGGTTATCTGCTTGCAGTAGTCCTCAGTCGGCCTGATATAACAAAATCTTGGGTTCTGCATCAGTTGCTGTCCCTTCTTCCATGATGTCAGGTCATCAGGGGTATAAAACATGCAGCAGACGCCATTACATCAGTTTTTCTTGCTCCAGATGTCAGATGCCCCCCCAATGGGAAGCAATTAAATCTACAAATATACAAGGTTATGCCTCCAACAAAAAAGCAAATACACCAAAAAGCTTTTTAGCATAGTAAAGGAGAGTAGAGATATAGCCAAAAAAAAAAGAAAGGGGACTGGAGGGAGAGTAACCAGGACTGCATTCCCCATCTGTCTAGTGCTCTTGAATCTCTGTCAGAGGGGGTAGGGTTTTTTGCTGTTTAGGCCTTAACTCCCTTTGGACCCTGTGAAATAGTTTCAGGGTCAGCAGCAGGGTTTCTAAATAAAAATGTATACGAGTCAGGGACCCTGTAATATCAGTCAGGCTTACTGGGAGCCGGAGGTAAGGAGTCAGGGGTCAAGCTTGACTCCGAAAATATATCATCCACAATGTCTAAAACAGGGAGAATGGCTAAAGGCTTGTGCTGAGGGAGAAGGAAATCCCCGAGCCTCTTTTTTGATTCTGAAAAGTCTTGACTCTCCCAGTGAAAATGCTCCCTAAAAGTATGTAAGGTCTCTCCAAATGAATAAACCTCTGGAGGAGATGCAGATGGAATAGACTCCTCAGCATCAGAATCCTCATAGGGAGGAATAGATAATTCCTGATCAGAAGATGAATCAGAAGAAATAGAAACCTGATCTGAAGATTCATAATCAGTGTCTTGCCTAGGCCTCTTATCTGGAGGGGAATGGGTACCCCTGATCAAGGTAATAAGGTCTTCAGCCATTTTGATCATCTGTTTTTGAGGCATAGAGGCCTATGCACGTGGCTCAGGCGTCGTTTATTTAGTTTTAGAAGTTGTTTTTGTCTTTGGTTTTGCAGCTGTCGTCAGTTTGATATATAAATGTTGAGGTCTGAATACACCTTCAGAAGCCGGTGCCTGCTCAGCAGCTCTGGACCCATCCGTGGGAGATACATCCGTCGGTCCAGTACCTTGAGTATCTTGCGGCATGCCGGACTCCACATGGGTGTCGGTAGAGGCCTGCGACCTGAAGGTAGCAGGTATCAGGGGCTTTGAAAGCACCTCAAGAGTACCAGCGAACCGGCGACTGGCTTAGGAGAAGCTTCGTCGTCTGTTTTGGATCTCGACTGCTTTTCTCTGTCCTTTTCTTTGCGTTTTTTATGTACTCCGGTAGTCGGATTGCTATCCAATGACATTTCTAGGTAGTTAAATCTGTTTCTAAAATACTTTGATGCAAAAATATACCGATGCTTAACAGTGCGTTGGTTAAATCTAGCACAAAACCAACAGCCCGGTACGTTGTGATCAGCACCTAGGCAAGGAATACAGTATAAATGGAAATCCTTATGAGGTATTTGCTTCCCACAAGTAATATAATTAACTTTTTCTGACATCGGTAAAAAGCAAGAAAAAAAAGTTTCCCCAATGGGGTACTTAGCTTTAGTGAAGACTTCGGTTCTGAAACTCAAACTCGAATATTTCAGTAGTCGGCCGACCGGCACTTGCAAAATGCTTCTGCTTCGGGCACCACGCGGCAAGAAAGACTGAAGAAAATGGCGTCGGCTGCATGTTTTGTACCCCTGACGACCTGACGTCATGGAAGAGAAGACAACAACCGACGCAGGACCCAAGACTTTGGAATTCAGGCCGACTGAGGGCAACCTGCCAGCAGATTACCCAAATGTAATGACTGCAACAGTGAAACACGAACAACATCCAGGACTGCAACAGTGAATACACTTGAACATCTACATTTATGGTAAGTGTACACAACTGTACTATGTTCTTCGTGTTTCACTGTTGCAGTCATCACATTTGTGTAGATTCCCAAAGCTAAGGATGGGAGGCGGAATTTAGATAGCATTAGGACCAGCTATAAGGCCCTGTAAGACTGCAGTGGCAAAGCCAATTCTGGATTTAGAGAAAATTTGCAGATGGTAATGCTTGGTGTAAGTATGAACAGAACTCCAGGTAGCAGCTTCTAGGATGTCCCTGGTAGGGACGCCTCTGAGAAAGGCTGTAGAGTTAGATGCAGCCCTGGTTGAGTGGGGCCTGATCCCCTGTGGGATAGGTTTTCCATGGTGCTTGTAGAAGAAATGAATGCAATGGCTTATCCATTTGGAAATGGTTTGCTTTGAAATAGCCTTCCCCTCTGCCCCTGCAGCAAATGCCACCAGCAGTTGGTTAGATTTCCTTTGAGGTTTAGTCCAGTCCAAGTAAAATCTAAGTTGTCTATGCACGTCTAAGGAGTGCAGTATCCGTTCCCCTTTGTTCTGTGGATTAGGAAAGAAGGTTGGCAAATGAATGGACTAATTAAGGGCCACACTGGATACCATCTTGGGCATGAAGGAGGGCTTGGTCCTGAGGGACACCCTGTCCGCATGGAAGATGATGAAAGGCTCCACTTCCATGAGGGCCTGTAATTCAGATACCCTTCTAGCTGAAGTGATTGCTAAAAGGAAAGCCGTTTTCCAAGAAAGAAATTTTAAGTCTGCAGTGGCAGCTGGTTTGAAAGGAGCAAGGGTGAGCTTTTCCAATACAAAGTTAAGGTCCCAGGCTGCAGTTGGAGCTCTCCTGGGTGGTCGTAGATTTTTGGCCCCTCTGAGGAACTCCTTAAGCAGTGGATGAGAGAAGAGGGGAGGTTCTGTATTATAATAAGCTGAATGGCTAAGGCGTGAATTTTGACGGAGGAGAAAGGCAGGCCCTTGTGAAGCATCTCAGTTAAATATTGTAAAATCTGAGGTAAATTCGACACTGCTGTGCTCAACCCTTGAGATTGGTTCCAGGCACACAATCGTTTCCATTTTTCAGCACAAGACTTTCTACTACTAGGCCTCCTTGCCTCTAAAATGATATCCATGACTGGTTTACTGAAGGATAGTAAGAGAGAGATTAGGAAATTAGCTAGGCTAAGGGTCAGTGTTTGAAGCTGAGGGTGCAGAATCTGGTTTTCCTGCCGAGACAATAGGGTAGGAGTTTGAAGCAGGTGCCATGGGGCCAACAGTGACACACTGCGCAAGAGGGGGTACACCAGTGTTGGCGTGGCCAGTCTGGTGCAATCAAAATCATCCTTGGTTTGTCTTGTTTGATCTTTAGTAGTACTTTGGAGAGTAGACGAGGAAAGGCATAAACTGATAGGTTTTTCCAGATAAAGGACAGAGCATCCACTT
This sequence comes from Protopterus annectens, assembly GCF_019279795.1. Classification (NCBI taxonomy): domain Eukaryota; kingdom Metazoa; phylum Chordata; order Ceratodontiformes; family Protopteridae; genus Protopterus; species Protopterus annectens. The sequence continues at coordinate 367,366,755 of NC_056748.1, read as the reverse complement.
TCAAAGCTTGTTTGTGGGGAGTCCTTGTGCAAAATTTGTCCAATTGATAGTTCTGGGGGGAGGCAAACAGGTCTATATCTGGGCTCCCCATTTGTTTGTCAACATGTTGAAAATCCTTGGTTCCAGTTTCCACTCGTGCGAGTCCATGAGGTTTCTGCTTAGTTCGTCTGCCAGTGTATTTAGTTTACCTGGCAGGAACTGAGCTTGTAAATGCACTTGGTAGCTCAGGGCTGTGTTCCAACAATGCCATGGCTAGTCTGCAGAGGGGGTAAGAATGTGTACCGCCACTGCTTGTTTATGTACAACATAACAGTGGTGTTGTCCGTCTTTACCATTAATTGTCCTGGAAGAATATGGTCCTTGAAGGCTGTCAGAGCATTCTTTTTGATTGATATGCAGGTGCATTTGACTTCCCTGCCAGGTGAGCCCACCCCCCCCAAGCATAATCTGATGCATCTGTTGGTAGGGTTTGGGCAGCAGGGGGTGGTGTGAATGGTAGTCCCTTGTTTTTTGGCAGGCCTCTGCCCAAAGAAACTCTAGGCATAGGCAAGGTATGATAGGGATCCTTGCTTCTAGATCCTGAGAATGTTGACACCATTGGCTTTTTAGATACCACTGTAGTTTCCTCATATGCAGACTTGCATATGGAATTAAAAGAATGCAGGAGGCCATGAACCCCAAGGCTTGTAGTATTTGCCTTGCAGATAGTAGGGTTTTTCTGGCCACTTGTTTCAAGAAGGTTGTCAAATAAATTTGTTTCTCTGGCATGAGGAAAGCCATCTGGGAAGTTGTATTCAAGCTTGCTTCCTGGAATATAATTTGTTGACAGGGTACCAGGTGTGATTTCTTTTCATTAATAGTGTACCCCAGACAAGTTAGCACCCTTTGCACAAAGGCCAGATGATTCAAAAGTATGTCCTGGCTTTCTGCCTGAATTAAACAATCATCCAGGTATGGGTATATTTGAATATTTCTTTGCCTGCAAAATGCAATGACTAGAGCTAGGCACTTTGTGAATACCCTAGGCACAATAGATAAGCCAAAGGGCAGTGCAAAGAACTGGTAGTGACTGTAGCCTGCTTTGAAGCATAGGCATCTTCTGCAAGATTCCCTGATTGGAATGTGCAGATATGCTTCCTTTAAATTGAGTGTTACCATCCAAGCATCTTTTCCTAGCATAGGAAGCAACTAGTGAAGAGTCAGTACCTTGAATTTTGGAATCACCAAAAAGGTGTTTAGAGTAGCAGGTCCAGAACAGGACTCCATGAATTGTCTTTTCTGGGTACCAGGAAAAATCTTGAGTAGAAACCTTGCCCTTTTTCCTCTTCTGGTACAGTTTGAATAGCCTTTATGTTTAAAAGAGAGAGTATTTGCTTTTGAGCCTCTGCCCACTGATTTGGGGGTAGATCTGGCCAACCTTTTGGCATTGGTAATGTGTGGAAGTGAAACCTGTATCCTTGGGACACTACATTTAAAACCCATTTGTCCTGGGTAAAGAGTTCCCAGTTTTTGGCCTGCAGACCAATCTTTCCCGCTGAAACAGCATTCAGTTGAGAAGTGCTTGAAAGGTTTAAAATCAAGTAATTGAGACGGTTTTCCATAGGGGGAGTCTTGCTACTCCCAGATTTGGAAGCGGAAGTCCTCCACTGCTTAATCTTGTGTGTAACCTGGGACTGAAACCTGGGGTTTCTGCTGTGTTGGTGTTTGGATTGAGAAGACCTGGAAGGGGCCAGAAAGAACTAATTCTTAGAGGGTCAATACCTACTAAATCTTGGAGGCTGAACTTGTAAGAAATCTTTAACAGTTTGCATAGATTTAGCTTCATCTTCCATCTTTTTAAGAATTTCCTCAGCTTTGTTGCCAAACAGGCGGTCCTGATTTAAGGGAGCATCCAACAGTTTAGCTTTAACATGATCAGGCAAAGATTGCTCCTTAAGCCAAGCATGCCTTAGGTTCATAGGTTCATACTAGGCTATCTGCCCAAGGGCATTTATAAGCCTAGCCAGAGTTTTGTGGCTTTCGCCACCCCTTTAGTTTGGAGGATACTATGCCCATTATTTTGCTGTGCCTCTGTCAAGCAGTGACAATGAGATAATCCCTGGGGTATATCTGCGATCTCCCATCCATTGGTCAAGATTTTTCTTGAACAAAGCCAGCGAGGTGCTCTGCCTCACATGTACCGGGATTTTGTTCCACAGCATAGGGAGTCTCTGGGTGATGAATCTGTCCCTCCAGCACGTCCTATTAATAACCGTGTCAAGGTTTAAGTCTCCCGCCCTTGTAGTTCTGAGAGATCTAGATTTTTTGAGGTGAAGCATGTTCATCAATTCTGGGTTTGACATGGCCTTGTATGTCAGGCACAGGTCACCTCTGAGCAGACGGTAAGTGACTGAGTAGAGCTGAAGTTCCTTCAGTCGGGCATATTTTTGAGACCCTTTATCCTTTTGGTGAGGAACTTTTGGGGCCTTTCCAGTTGCTGCAGGTGTCATGTCAGATACATTCCGAATGGGGCATTGTACTCAATCATTGGCCTGATGAGTGATGAGTACAGGGGGACAATGACTTCCCTTGATCTAGATGCGAATCCCTTCATGATCAGGTGGGCAATGTAGAAGGTCTTCCTAACTACTTTGGCAACGTGAGTATCAAATGAAAGGTTACTGTCAACCTGGGTACCCAGATCCCTGATAACCTCTTCTGTGCTTAGTGGGTTGCCGCCTATATGGTAGCTAGGGGTAACCTTGTTTTTCCCTAAGGGTATGACTATGCATTTTTTGGCGTTTAACTTTAGGCCATGGTTCTGGCACCAGTTTTCCGTTTCTATAAGACCCTTCTGAAGGATATCCGTGTCAGATGTGTTCTCAACTATGGCGCCCAGTTTGCAGTCATCTGCAAATTTTGTCAGCCATAATCCTCCTGTGCTTGCTTGTACTTCTGAAAAGTAGATGCCGAACAAGAGAGGGCCCAGGACTGAGCCCTGTGGGACACCACTTGTGACAGGCTTTGAGTCTGACATGGCGCCAGCAACTCTGACCCTGTGGGTTCTGTCACTTAGCCAATTTGCAACCCATCTTGTGACATATGGGTTTACATTTAAGCTGATGAGTTTTTCAATGATACCTGAGTGGGGTATTGTGTCGAAAGCCTTTGCCAGGTCGAGGTAGGCTGTGTGGACTGCCTTTCCTCATCAATGGCCTTGGTGACTGTTTCAAAAGTCCACCAGGTTTAAAAGGCATGATCTGCCCTTGACAAAGCCAAACTGGGTCGGATCCAAAGTCTGCAAGTCTCCTATGTCTTTATTTATGAGTTCCATTATGATCCTCTCCATAGCTTTGCAGATCAAGCTTGTCAAGCTGATGGGATGGTAATTTCCCGGGTCGGTGGAGGCACCTCCTTTGTGAAGTGGGACCACAGTTGCCGTACGCCACTCCTTAGGCACGTATCCTGAGGTGAGGCTAAGATTAAACAGCTGCCCTAACTGCGGGTTTAATTCCTCATTGAGTTCGTGGAGTACACATCCGGGGACACCATCTGGTCCCATGGATGATGTGTTTTTTGCCTTGGAGAGAGCAGTTCTCACCTGAGCGTTTGAGATGTTTGGGGGGCTATAATTCTCTGGTATAGATATCTCACCTTTTGGGGAGTTTGCACTGAACCTGTCAGCCAGTATGTTGGCAATGTCTGTAGGTTCAGTAATTTTTACATCATTTTGAACTAATTCTGAGCATATCTGGGAGTTTCCTCCCAGGTTTCTAGCATAGCTAAAGAAGGCCTTATGATTGTCCTTTGAGTCCTTGGCGACTTTTCTCTCAAAATTTGCCTTGGATGATTTTATGAGAGATCTTAATTTTTTACTTATAATGATCAAGGGTGTTTTCCCTTTTAAGGATTTTGCTCTATCTTGTAGTAGCTTCCTCCTTTTGTTGTAGAGCTTGTTTATGGCTGGGGTCCACCAAACTGGACGCTTGCCTATGGTACAAAGGGTCTTTGTTTTGTTTGGGATTGCCTGATCCATGCAGTCCTGTAGGTGCTGGTAGAAGGCATCTGTAAGTGATTCAGCGGCTTGAGTAATGGTTTCCTCAGTCTCGGGGGCTATAAAAGAGACCACACTAGCCTTTAGAAGTGTGAAGTCAGCTTTTGAGAAGTTCTTCACTGTGGTCTTTTTTATCTCAGGTGGGGGCGGGATGTGGACTTCCAGTGAGATTAGTTTATGGTCTGATCTCACCAGTGAAGGGTATACTTCCGGTGTTGAACATTGTGACCCCATGTTCGTGATGATGAGATCTAGTATGTTATCTCCTCTTGTGGGAATGGTGACTAGTTGTTCCATGGCATTTGAGTTTATGAACTCTAGGAACCTTTGGGCTAGATTGTTGGGGCTAGAGTAGTGATCCCAGTCTATATTCGGGTAGTTGAAATCACCTAGTATGATGGTGTTTGGAGATACATTTATCCCCTCCAGTGTTTTCAGGAAAGCTATGTGAGGTTCCTGAGATTGAGAGGGTGGCCTGTAACATGCTACAAATTGCAGAGCAGTCTTGCCTATGGTTAGTTGCACCTGGATGGTCTCCGATGCATCGTGCGTTGCCACCAACCTTGAGGTGTGGGTGTTCTTGATGAATATAGACACCCCCCTTTCTTGGTGTTGTCCGGATTTTGGGGCCGGAACGCATGATAAGAGGTAAAGCCTGATAGTGCCGGGGTGCTCTCGGGAGCCTTGAACCATTTTTCAGTCACAGCACAGACATCGATGTTCTCCATACTGAGAAGGGCCTCGAGTGCGTGCATCTTGAGGTTGAGACTTTTGAGTACAGACCCAGTGACAGCAGCCCTGCAAGAGGCCTCTAATGAATCAAACCCACATTGCAAAGTACGTCTTCCAGCCTGTTCAGCAGAATGCATTAAATCCTGTAATTCATTATTTTCAGCACAGTCAGGAATCAACATCATTTTCTGTTTAAGCAATCCAATAATATGTTGTTGATACTTAGACATATGAAACTGACAGTTTAAGGCCCTAATGGCCAAGGTTTCAGAAGTGTAAACCTTCTTACCCAATCTATCCAGTGCTCTGGAGTCTCTATCAGAAGGGGTAGGATTTTTGGCAGAAAAGCCTTAATGCCCTTGGGTCCCTGTGAAATAGTCTATGGATCCATGACAGGATTTTTAAAAAGGAACTTGTGAGAATCATGAACCCTGTAATATCTGTCAGGTTTTCTGGGAGCATGAGGCAAAGAATAAGGGGCTAAACTACATTCCGAAAAGGCATCATCAACAATGTCTAGTACAGGAGGTATAGCGAAAGGCCTATGCTGAAGCAGGAGTAAGAAATCCCTAAGCCTCTTTTTTGAAACTGAAAAATCCTGGCTTTCCCAGTAGAAATGCTCCCTTAGAGTGTGCAAGAATTCACCAAAAGAAAAATCCTGTGGAGGGGATGCAGAGGGAATAGAGTCCTCTGCATCAGAATCCTCATAAGTAGATAAGGGTAACTCCAGATCATCAGAAGAATCAGAAAAATCAGAATCCTGGTCAGAAGATTCATAAACAAATTCAGTCCTAAGTCTCTTATAGAAGGGGGTGGGTGGCTTCTCCTGATTAAAGTTATAAGGTCTTCAGCCATTCTTATAATTTGTTTTTAGGCATAGAGGCCTGAGCATGTGGCCTGGGCGTCAGTTTCTTAGGCATGGTTCGAGGTTTAGGCCTTAAAGAAGAAGGAGGCGTTGGTTTAATATGCAAGTCCGTAGGCCTGAATACACCCTCAGAAGCCAGTGCCTGCACAGCGGCTCCAGACCCATCCAAGGTAGAGACATCTGCAGGTTCTACAGCTGAAGCATCTTGCGGCATACCGGACTCTGAATGGGTCTCAGTAGAGGCCTGTGAATCAGAAGTAGCGAGTATCAGGGGCTGCGAAAGCGCCTCACTGAGTACAGGCAAACTGGCGACTGGCTTAGGAGAAGCGTCGTCGGCAGCTTTTGATCTAGGTGGCCTGTCTCTGTCTATCTTTGCGTTTTTTCGGAATGCCGGTAGTCGGATGGCTTACCAATGACATTTCTGGATAATTGAACAGAGAACCGAACTATTTAGAGGCGAAAATATACAGACGACGGATAGTGTGTTGATTAAATAAGGCAAAAAACCGACAGCAAGGCACGTCGTGGTCAGGGCCTAGGCAAGGAACACAGTATGAATGAAAATCTTTGAGAGGTATTTGCTTTCTACAAGAAATGCAATTATTAACTCAGATAGGTAAAGGAGTAAGAAAAAGTTTCCCCAACAAGGTACTTGGCTTTAGTTGGAGACTTTGGTTCTGAAACTCGAAAATGAAAATTTCAGGAGTCGGCCGAAAGGCACTTTGTGAACTGCTTCTGCTTCGGGCACTGCACGGCAAGAAAGACTGATGTTATGCCGTCGGCTGCATGTTTTATACCCCTGACAACCTGACGTCATGGAAGAAGGGACAGCAACCGACACAGGACCCAAGACTGTTAATCAGGCCAACTGAGGGCTACTGCAAGCAATAACCCAAATGTGACGACTGCAACAGTAAAACACAAAGAACATTGGACTTTTGACCACCATATTGCCTCCGTTGTACAGAAACCTTTCTACATGGTCCACCTCATTAGTAAGAGCATCTCACCTAGGGACAAGGTGGTCATAACATCCCTGTATTCTTCCCTTATAAGACCCATTATTGAGTACAATGCCCCTTTTCGTCATGCACCTCACAAAGCACATGCAACAGCTGGAGACCACAGAGGTTTTCTCACCCAGAGAATAAAGGGCCTCAAACATCTACCTTGCACAGATAGGCGAAAAGCCCCGTCCTTCTACTTAGTCTCCTACACGGGTCTATATGAAATAAACGAACGCTTAAAATGTCGAGTACGACATACTCTAACACTTTTAAGCGAATGTTCATTTAATCGATAGCTCGAAATGTCGTAATTCAGAATGTAGAAAAGTTTTGTTTGGCCAACTCCTCCTCCCATGTGCTGTCGGACGCTACACTAACTGAAAGCAATACAAAAATGAATATGTACGCGATGCACTCAACATATTCGGGCACTTTCCTTCAATTTACAAGCAGTGTACTTTTGTACCTCTTTTGAACCATGGTAATAACCTGTTCATTTAATACGTAGTTCAGTATTTAATTCATTTTGTGTTACTGCACGTCCTTCGGAAGCAGCAGTGCTAGTTATGTATATTTGTGTTGTAGTGATCGTTGTGTTATGTTTACTTGTGTTTCGTTTTGCAGTTAGTATGTAAGTTAGTGTACTGTGATAGTTTCATGGTTAGAGTTTGGTGTTTAAGTTTTATTTACGGAATTCTTGGTTGAAGTAGTTTACATGACGTGATACATGACATTTTAGTGCTGGCCAAACAAAACATTTCGAAACTCGTATTTACGATATTTACAGCTGTCGATTACATACACGTTCACTTAAAAGTGTTCGAGTATGTCGTACTCGACATTTTAAGCATTCGTTTATTTAATATAGACCCTCCTACACACTCCTCAGAAATGACCTCTGTCTGGCATGCAAAGCAATCTCAGAACCTGCACTGATGGGACTGCTGCATATCTGCAAGTCAAGCTCCACTAGAGTAAACTGTATGCATGGCCTCAACCTGAGGTCTGTGAATCAATAGGACTTGTTGGCAGGGCAGATTTGTGTCCCAGAGATTCCCTCTTTAGTGGAAGAGACTCCCTCTCCACATAAAGCAGAGTACCTCATTAAACCTTTTTAAGTGCAACCTGGATAACTGGATGCGGAACAGAAAATACACCCCTAGGATTCCTCCTGTGTCACTGTTGGACAGTGGCATAGGGTGCTGACTTGTTGGAACATGGGCTAAATTCTTGGCTAGGCTTGTAAGAGCCTAATGGCCAATAGCCTAGTAACTTCCTATGATCCTATGAAGTAGGGCATACGCTTCAGAGTACCTCACAAGTCCAACAAACTCTGAAAAAGTTAAATATTTCCAGATTTTCTTGCTCGGTCATATTTCACAAATATACTTTTTTGCATTGTAATCCCATAATAATTTCCCCGTTTTTTTTTTTTTTGCTGTTCATCTCCAAAATCCTGTCTCTGCTTCATTTCCAACGTACTCTCGATTCTTCCAGCCAACTCTCATGTTCCCTTCCTTCTCTCCAACATTTTCTGTTGAAACAGTGGAAAAGGTTTCACAGGTACCGTCTTCTCTGTGGTCTTTATGACCAGAAGAAAGGAAAGTTGTGTAAAATCTTACCATAACCACAGATGTCCTTCTCTTCCATGTTGTAGTATTCTACTTGTGGGTTTATCCTTCTTCCTCTCCAGTTCAACCGGACAGGTTTCCAAAGATTTTCAGCCCCTCTTGGTGTGTTGGACGTCTGACGTTGCTGCGGGAACTTGGGCCATAAAAATGTCTGCATGCATCAGCCCTCAGAACATAGTAAAAAGCCCCAGCCAGAGCCAGTCCTGTGAGGGCATAGCCTATCTACGATCACCCAGGAGAGAAAGTGCAGTCATACAAGTGGGGAAGGTGGGTGAGAAGGAAAACTGCAACACTGAAGCGGCTTAAGGTCTTCGGGACAAACGATCAGCTAAACAGCACAGCTCTTGTGGTCATGTTCCCTGCCTAAACAAAAGAGACACTGGTCATAAGTGCCTTTGTGGGGAGTCTGTCAACTGCACTAGCCCTTGCCGGATGACATGAACAGACTATAATTATAAACAAAGTAGGACTGAAAGAATCCCGAATGGCCTACTTAACTGAATCTTTTTTCGATCCAATGTCCGCAAGAAGCAGGAGCATCTGGTTTAAAACTGGCAGCTGAAAGGTTCTGAGGGCTGGTGCATGCAGATGTCACTTTTATTGCCCACATTCCTGCAGCCACATCAGACATCCAAAGTACCAAGAGGGGCTGAAAATCTTTGGAAACCTGGCCGGACAAACGGGAAAGGAAGAAGGGTAAACCCACAAATAGAATACTGCAACATTAGAATAGAAGGACATGAAGAAGCAGAATCTGTTTCACAGCTCACTTTTTGTTGGACAAACTATTTTACTTCCTCCTTAGCATGTACTTCATCAAAAAATGTCTTTGTCCCTTCAGGGAAGAATACCTTGAAAACAGCTGGGTACAGAAGTCTGAATCTCACACTTGCATCAAGACATTCCCTGAATAGTGGAATAAATTTGCTCCTCTTCTGTCTGGTATACAAAGAGTAATCATTCTCCACAAATATTTGGGCATCTCCCACTTTTAGTACTTGGTCCTTCTGCCGCAATTTTGTCAGAATTAACTCCTTGTGCTGGTAAGATTGCATCTTCACTATTCACGATCTAGGCTGCTTTCATATAGCTAGGTTTGGAGCATGCACATAATGTGCCCTTTCAACTACCAGCTCCTGCTGTGGAAAACCAGTCCAGTTGCTTATTTCTGCTTTCATAAAATTAATGCAGTCTGTCCCTTCCAGCTTCTCTGGTATTGCTAAAAATCTCAGGCGTTCCTTACGTGCTCTGCCCTCTAATTTTATTACTTTTTGAAACATCTCTTCCTGAGCAGTATCATATTCAGCCATCCTTTTCTTTATTTCGACCTCTGGTTTTTGCATCTTTATCATCTTATCTGAATATCTGTTTAAAGCATATTCCATTTTTCCAGCCTTTTGCGGTTTGTGTTGATATACTCCATCAGTGTTTTGTTTACTTTAACCAGGTTTGTATGCAGTTGTCGTATACCTTCCTGTAGATTACTGGAAGTCATGTCTGAAGGTTGCACTGTTTTTTGCTGAACACCTGCAGAACTCTCCCTCCCTCCTTAGTCAGTGTTTCTTGCTCACTTTCTGTAACCAAGTTTTTTGCAGGTTTTGTGTATTTGTTTATTGCTGGCATCCAGTTAGTGCACTTACTACCCAGTTACTGAAATTTACCCATAAACACACGTCTACTGGCTTTCTCTGCTGAATTTCTGTTTTCACACTGGGAGAGGTAGAAAAGTACAGTTGTGTACCTACCATAAATGTAGATGTTTGAGTGTATTCACTGTTGCAGTCATTACACTTAGGTTATCCTGCTGGCAGGCTACCCGCAGTTGGCCTGAATTCCAAAGTCCTGGTCCGGCATCGGTTGCGGTCGCCTCTTCCCTGATGTCAGTGCACCAGTGGTATAAAAGATGCAGCCGACGCCATTTTCTTCAGTTTTTCTTGCCCCAGATGTCAGGTGCCCCCAAAAGGGTAGTCTAAAAAATTCTGCTTACAAAAAAGCATGCACTAACAAACATTACCTTCATCTACAGGCAAATACACCACAAATGTTGTATAGAATAGAGAAGTACAGATAAATCTCAGCAATGAAAGGAGGATGGTGGGAGGGTAACCTGGACTGCAACAGTGAATACATTCGAACATCTACATTTATGGTAGGTACACAACTGTCTATGTTTGTGTTTCACTGTTGCAGTCATTACACTTGGGTTGAATCCCAAAGCTGAGGTTGGGTGGCTGGGCCTAAATAGAATTAGGAGTGGCTATGAGGCCCTGCAGAACTGCAGTAGCAAAGCCTGCTCTAAGTGATAGTGCTTTGAAAAAGTGTGCACTGAAGTCCAAGTTGCAGCCTCCAAAATATCCTTGGTTGGTACTCCTCTGAGGAAGGCTGCTGAAGTGGCTGCTGCTCTGGTTGAATGTGGCCTAATGCCCTTAGGCACTGATTTGCCATGTTGTGAATAGCAGAAACAAATGCAGTGGCCTATCCATTCTGAAATAGTCTGCTTTGAAATAGCCTTTCCTTGTGATCCTGCAGCATATGCCACTAAAAGTTGCTCAGTCTTTCTGAAAGCTTTAGTTTTGTCTAAGTAGAAGCGTAACTGTTGGTGTATGTCCAAATAATGTAGAAGTCTCTTACTTTTACTCTGTGGGTTTGGATAAAAGGTAAGCAAATGAACGGTTTGGTTAAGAGCTACACTGGACACTACCTTAGGCATAAATGTTGGGTTTGTCCTTAGAGAAACCCTGTCCGGATGGAAAATAATAAAAGGTTCCACAGCCATTAATGCCTGTAACTCTGAGACTAATCTTGCTGAAGGTATTGCTAGGAGCAGAGCTGTTTTCCATAAGAATTTTATCTCAGCTGTATTGGCTGGCTCAAAAGGAGGCAGTGTGAGCTTTTCCAAGACAAAACTGAGGTCCCATGCAGGCACTGGTGCTCTCCTTGGAGGTCTTATGTTTTTGGCCCCTCTGAGGTACTGCCTTAGCAGTGGCTGTGAAGAAATAGGTGGGTCCGTATTGTAATGAGCTGAAATGGCAGAGGCATGGATCTCAATTGATGAGAAGAATAGGCCTTTGTCCAGCATCTCAGTTAGGTATTGTAAAATCTGAGGAATATTTGGTACAAGCGTGTCAATTCCCTGTGCCTAGTTCCAAGCACAGAATCTCTTCCATTTTTCTGCACAAGATTTTCTGGTGCTGGGCCTCCTGGTCTCCAAAATAACATCCATAACTGCTTTAGAGAGATGTGTGTTCTGAGTGGTTATATTATCCGCCATACAGCCAGATTTAAGGTTGAGTTGGCTGTGCAGGATCCGATTGTTTTGTTGGGTCAGTAGATGAGTAATTTGTGGTAATGTCTAAGCTGGGCCTTGAGACAAGCTCTTTAGGATTGGATACCAGTGCTGGCGTGGCCAGTCTGGGGCAATCAGTATCATTTTTGGCTTCTCTTGTCTGACCTTTAGAAGTATCTTGGGGAGGAGAGGCAGTGGAGGAAAGGCATATACTGTAATGGTTTTCAAGCTGAATGATAGAGCATCCACTTTCCATGCTTGTTTGTGATAAGTCCTTGTGCAGAATCTCTGTAGTTGGCAGTTGTGAGGGGAGGCAAACAGATCTATGTCTGGGCATCCCCCATTTCCTTGTTATCATGCTAAAGACTTGTGGATCTAGTTTCCACTCGTGAGGGTCCACGAAGTTTCTGCTTATTTCGTCTGCCAGAGTATTTGTCTTTCCTGGCAGGAATTGTGCTTGCAGGTGTACTTGATAAGTCAATGCTGTGTTCCACACAGTCATGGCTTGTCTGCAGAGGGGGTAAGAATTGTGTGCCTCCTTGCTTGTTTATGTACCACATGACTGTAGCATTGTCCGTCTTTATTGCCAGTTGTCCTGGATGGAGTAGATCCTTGAAGGCTGCCAGGGCATTCTGTACAGCTAGCATCTCTTTTTGATTGATATGAAGATGCATTTGGCTTGCGGGCCATGTTCCCTGAATACATTTTCCTGCCATGTGTGCCCCCCCAGGCATAATCTGATGCATCTGTTAGTGCCTGCCTGGCTGTGGGTAAAATGAATGGCTTTCCCTTGTTGTGGTTCCAGGCCTGTGCCCACCATCGAAACTCCTGTTGCAAGCAGGGAATGAGGGTTATTATTGTTTCCAGGCTGTGGCAATGTGGAGTCCAAACACTTTTTTATACCATTGTAGCTTCCTCATATGCAGTCTTGCATATGGAATTAGCAGAATGCAGGATGCCATGAAGCCCAAAGCCTGCAGAATTTTTCTTGCAGATAACTGGGTCTTTGTTACCATCTTTTCGAAGTAAGAAGTCAGTTGCCTTTGTTTGTCTGGCGTGAGATAAGCCATCTGGGCAGTTGTATTTAAGCTTGCACCCAGGAATATTATCTCTTGAGAGGGTACTAGTTTTGATTTCTTTTCGTTTACTGTGTACCCTAGGCAAATTAGTAATCTTTTTACAAACGCCAGATGCTTCAGCAGAATGTCTTTGTTCTCTGCTTGAATAAGGCAGTCGTCCAAGTAGGGATATACTTGAATTCCTCTTTGTCTGCAAAATGCAATTACTGGTGCCAGGCATTTTGTGAAGACCCTGGGTGCAGCAGATAAGCCAAAAGGCAGTGCAGAGAATTGGTAGTGCATTGAGCCAGCTATGAATCTGAGGTATCTTATGCAAGATTGTCTGATAGGGACATGCAGGTATGCCTCTTTCAGGTTCAAAGTTACAAGCTAAGCCTTCTTTCCCAGCATGGGCAGAAGCTGCTGCAGAGTCAACATTTTGAATTTTGGAACGTCCAGAAAAGTGTTTAAAATAGACAGGTCCAGTATTGGTCTCCAGGCTTTGTCCTTTCTGGGTACCAAGAAAAGTCTTGAGTAAAATCCTTGTCCCTGCTCTTGCTGTGGTACTCGCTGAATATTCCTCATGTCCATGAGAGATGAAACTTACTTTTGTGCCTCTGCCCATTGATTGCATGGCAGGTCTGGCATACCTTTTGTCTTTGGAAGGGTGTGAAAGTGGAACCTGTAGCCCTGAGAGACTATATTCAAGACCCATTTGTCCTGGGTGATCATGTGCCAATTTTGTGAAAAAAGTGCTAGCTTTCCCCCTAAGGGTGCTGCCAAAAGATAAGTGCTTGGCATTGGCAGAGGAAAGTCACTGGGACTGTTTCCTATATGGATGTGATTTGTCTTCTCCGCTTTTGGAGGCAGAAGCACCCCCATTGTTTAGGCCTGTATGAGCCTTGAGGCTGGGGTCTGCCTCTAGGGCGTCTGTATCTGCCTCTTTGTGGCCTGTCTGACACTGGAAAGGACCAATTCTTAGAAGGCCAGTTCCTGCTAAATCTGGGTGGTTGTACCTGTAAGAAATCCTTTACTGTCTGCATAATTTCACTTTATCCTCTTCTGCCTTAACACCAAACAAAGTATCATGCTGTAATGGAGCATCCAATAATTTTGCTTTAACATAATCAGGCAGATTCTGTTCCTTTAACCAAGCATGCCTTCTAATGACAGAACCTCTAACAATGGCCCTGCAAGAGGCCTCCAGTGAATCAAAACCACATTGCAAAGTATGCTTTCCCACTTGTTCAGCTGCATGCAATAAATCCTGCATTTCCTTGTTTTCAGAACATTTAGAATTTGTCAACATTTTCTGTTTTAGCAGTGATATTAAGTATTGCTGATATTTAAGCATATGAAACTGACAATTTAAAGCCCTTACAGCCAAGGTAGCAGAACTTTTTTCCCCCATCTGTCCAGTGCCCTAGAATCCCTATCAGAGGGGACAGGGTTTTTTGCAGTGGAAGCCTTGATCCCTTTGGGACCCTGAGAAATAGTTTCTGGGTCAGCAGCAGGGTTTTTATATAGAAATTTATGAGAACCTGGAACTCTGTAGTATCTGTCTGGCTTAACAGGTGCAGGGGGTAAAGAGTCAGGTGAAAGGCCGGACTCTGAAAATACATCATCTACAATGTCTAGAACAGGTGGAATAGCAAGAGGTCTGTGCTGAGGCAGTAAAAGAAAGTCTCTGAGCCTTTTCTTAGATTTTGAGTAATCTTGGCTCTCCCAGTGAAAATGCTCCCTCATGGTATGCAGGGTTTCCCCAAAAGAATAATCCTCAGGAGGAGAGGCTGAAGGAATAGATTCTTCAGCATCAGAATCTTCATAGGGAGGAAGAGAGTATCCCTGTTCTGAAGAGGAGTCAGAGGAAATGGAAACCTGATCAGAAGAATCATATTGTGTCTTGCCTAGGCCTCTTATCAGGAGTGGGATGGGAACCCCTGATCAAAGTAATTAGGTCTTCGGCCATTTTAAGCATCTGTTTCTTAGGCATGGAAGTCTGTGCAGGAGAATGCTGTACTTGTTTCTTTGTCTTTAAAGCTGTTTTTAGTCTTTGCCTTGGAAGCTGAGGTTGGCTTGACATATAACTGTGTAGGTCTGAAAACACCCTCAGAAGCAGATGCCTGCACAGCGGCTCTGGACCCATCTGAGGGAATTGTTTCCGAGTGTCCAATACCTTGAGTATCCAGAGGCCTAGTTGTCTCCACGTGGGAGTCGGAAGCGGCCTGTGGCTCTGAGGTAGCGGGCGTCAGCGGCTTCAAAAGCGCCTCACTCTGAACCGGCAAACCGGCGACTGGCCTAGCGGAGGCCTCGTCGGTTTTGGTCCTCGGATGCCTGTCCTTTTCCTTGCACTTTTTATAAACTCCGGTCGTCAGCTGTTCCGATGGCATTATATAATTAAACCTTCGTCCAAAGTAATGAAAGGCAAAATCGTACCGACGCTTAACAGTGCATTGGTTAAATCAGGCACAAAACCGAAAGCTAGCAACATCGTGGTCAGGACCTAGGCAAGGAATACAGCAAGAATGAAAATTCTTGGGAGGTATTTGCTTCCCACAAGAAATACAATTGTTAACTTTTTCTGACATCGGTCTGGAGCATTTCCCCAATGGGGTACTTAGCTTTATTGAAGACACTGGATCTGAAATTCGATTTCGAAAATCTCAGGAGTCGGCCGACCGGCACTTGCAAACTGCTTTTGCTTTGGGCACCGCGCGGCAAGAAAGACTGAAGAAAATGCCGTGGGCTGCATCTTTTATACCCCTGGCGCACTGACGTCAGGGAAGAGGCGACAGCAACTAACGCCGGACCAGGACTTTGGAATTCAGGCCGACTATGGGTAGCCTGCCAGCAGGATAACCCAAGTGTAATGACAGCAACAGTGAAACACGATGAACATCAAGCTGTTACTCAATGTGCTGCCATCTTGGAAGTGTCCCACAGTAGTTTCCTGTAGTGCAATTTTGCCAGTGAGACCATTGGGATTCATGAAGCCATGGATCCCAGGACCCTCAAAAATTCCCTTGTAGTTATGGTCTGTTTGATGCATAGGTTCATGAAGTACTGAGAGAGGATCAAAATATTTCCCTCTGGTAGAAAGACCCTCCACTGTACCAAGTCTAGGTCTACCCCCAGGAAATAAGTCCCGGTGCAGGGTATGAATTATGATTTTTGAACACAGAGTTATCCCTACCTTGTGAAAGCAATTCATGGTGATTTGCATGGCTGTCAGAAATTCTGCTAGTGATGAAGCCTGGATCAGGCAATCATCCACATTTTGGAAAATATGTACCTCCTTAGTTTTGCAAAAGGCAATGTTTACCAAATGTCTTGCACTGGTCAGTCTGGGTACAGTATATAAGCCAAATGGTAAGGCAAAAAAAAGTACAGTTGTGTAAACTTACCATAAATGTAGATGTTCGAGTGTATTCACTGCTGCAGTCATTACATTTGGGTAATCTGCTGGCAGGTTGCCCTCAGTCGGCCTGAATAACAAAGTCTTGGGTCCTGCGTCGATTGCTGTCTCCTCTTCCATGATGTCAGGTCATCAGGGGTATAAAACAAGCAGCAGACGCCATTTTCTTTAGTTTTTCTTGCCCCAGATGTCAGGTGCCCCCAAAAAGGTAGCAAATATATATATATATAAAAACTATATATACATGCATCAATACAAACTTTACCTTCATCTACAAGCAAATACTCCACAAAGGTTGTAGAAGATAGAGAAGGAAAGATAAACTCCAGAATGAAAGGGGGATGGCGGGCGGGTAACCTGGACTGCAGCAGTGAATACACTCGAACATCTACATTTATGGTAAGTGTACACAACTGTACTATGTTCTTCGTGTTTCACTGTTGCAGTCATTACATTTGGGTAGAATTCCAAAGCTATGGATGGGAGGCTGGAGCTAAACAGCATTAGGTGCGGCTATAAGGCCCTGCAGAACTGCAGTGGCAAAGCCTGCCCTGGACTTAGAGTAGAGAGGCAAATGATAATGCTTTGTAAAGGTGTGAACAGAACTCCGGGAGCCTCTAAAATGTTTTTGGTTGGTACCCCTCTGAGAAAGGCTGCTGAAGTAGCTGCAGCTCTGGTGGAATGAGACCCAATGCCCTTGGGGCACAGGTTTGCCACGGTGTACGTAGCAGACACGAATGCAGAGGCGTATCCACTTTGAAATAGCCTTTCCTTCTGATCCTGCAACACGTCACTAGTAATTGCTCAGTTTTTCTTAGAGCTTTAGTCCTGCTCAAGTAGAATCTTAGCGGTCTGTGTACGTCCAAGTAATGCAGAATTTTCTCCCCCTTGTTTTGTGGATTTGGATAAAAGGTTGGCAGATGAATAGTTTGGTTAAGAGCCACACTGGAAACCACCTTAGGCATAAATTAAGGATTTGTCCTCAGAGACACCCTGTCTGGGTAAAATATAATAAAAGGCTCCACGGCCATGAGGGCCTGTAGCTCTGAGACTCTTCTTGCTGAAGTAATTGCTAGTAGCAGAGCTGTTTTCCATGATAAGAACTTTACATCAGCAGTAGCAGCTGGTTCAAATGGAGGCAGGGTGAGCTTTTCCAACACATAATTGAGGTCTCACGCAGCTCTTGGTGATCTTCTAGGAGGCCTTAAAATTTTGGCTCCTCTAAGATGCTGCTTTAGTAAAGGATGAGAAAAGATTGGTGGATCTGTATTGTAATAAGCCGAAATGGAAGAGGCATGGATTTTAATTGATGAGAAAGATAGGCCTTTGTCAAGCATTTCAGTCAAGTATTGTAATATCTGAGGAATATTTAGTTGTGCTGTATCAGTTCCTTGTACTTGATTCCAAGCACAGAAACTCTTCCATTTATCAGCATAAGATTTTCTAGTACTAGGCCTTCTGGCTTCTAAAATGACATCCATCACAGCTTTACTGAGAGGTGTTGTTTGTATAACTACATGATGTTCAGTGTCTGGAGTTGATTGTGCAGGATCTGACTGTTTTGCTGGGACACTAGTTGAGGTCTTTGAGGTAAGGTCCAAGCTGGGTATTGAGAAAGTTCCTTAGGATTGGGTACCAGTATTGGCGGGGCCAGTCCGGGGCAATTAGTATCATCTTTGGTTTCTCTTGTCTGACTTTTAGTAGGACCATGGGAAGAAGAGGCAGAGGAGGAAAGGCGTAAATGGATAGATTTTTCCAACTGAAGGATAGGGTTCCACTTTCCATGCTTGTCTGTGATAAGTCCTTGTGCAGAATTTTTTCAATTGATAATTTTGAGGAGAGGCAAATAGATCTATGCCCTGGCTCCCCCATTTCTTTGTTATCATGCTGAAGACTTGTGGATCTTAGTTTCCACTCGTGAGGGTCCGTAAGGTTTCTGCTTAAATCGCCTGCCAGAGTATTTTGTTTTCCTGGCAGGAATTGAGCTTGAAGATATATTTGGTAAGTCAAAGCTGTGTCCCACAGTGCCATGGCTAATCTGTAAAGGGGGTATGAATGTGTTCCCCCCTGCTTGTTTATATACCACATAACCGTGGTGTTGTCTGTCTTTATCAGTAGTTGTCCTGGATGAAGTAAGTCCTTGAAGGCATTTTGAACAGCTAGCAATCTCTTTTTGGTTGATATGTAGATGCATTTGTTTTGGGGTTCATATGCCCTGAATGCATCTTCCCGCCATGTGAGCCCCCCCCCCAGACATAATCTGATGCATCTGTTGTTAAGGTTTGGCTGGGAGGGGGTAGAATGAAGGCCCTTCCCATGTTTTGGTGACATGCCTTTGCCCACAACAGAAACTCCTGTTGTAGGCAGGGAATGAGAGGAATCATTGTTTCCAGACTGTGACAATGATGACTCCATAAACTTTTTAGGTATCATTAAAAGTTTCCTCATATGCAGTCTTGCATATGGAATCAGTAGGATGCAGGATGCCATGAAGCCCAAAGCCTGCAGAGTTTGTCTTGCAGATAACTGGGTTTTTGTTTGAAGTAAGTAGTCAGTTACCTTTGTCTGGCATGAGGTAAACCATCTGGGCAGTTGTATTCAAGCTTGCACCCAGGAATGTTATCATTTGAGAGGGTACCAGTTGTGATTTATTTTCATTTATTGTGTACCCTAGGCATGTTAGAAGCCTTTTCACAAACGCCAGGTGTTGAAGAAGAATGTCCTTGTTCTCTGCTTGAATGAGACAGTCGTCCAAGTAAGGATATATCTGTATACTTCTTTGTCTGCAAAAAGCAATTACTGGTGCCAGGCACTTTGTAAAGACCCTGGGCGCAGTAGATAAGCCAAAGGGCAGTGCAGAGAATTGGTAATGCATTAAGCCAGCCTTGAATCTGAGGTATCTCCTGCAAGATTGCCTTATTGGGACATGCAGGTATGCCTCTTTTAGGTCTTATGTCACCAGCCAAGCATTCTTGCCCAGCATGGGCAGAAGCTGCTGCAAAGTCAGCATTTTGAATTTTGGAATGTCCAGGTATGTGTTAAAAATCAATAAATCCAGTATTGGCTGCCAGGCCGTGTTCTTTCTGGGTACCAAGAACAGTCGAGTAAAATCCTTGTCCTTTTTCCTGTTCTGGTACTGGCTGAATGGCCCCCATAGCCATGAGGGACATAATCTGTTTCTGTGCCTCTGCCCATTGATTTTTTGGCAGATCCGGACAACCGTTTGCCATTGGCAGAGTATGTAAATGGAATCTGTATCCCTGTGATACTATGTTTAGCTCCCACTTGTCCTGGGTTATTAACTGCCAATTTTGAGCAAAAAGTGCTAATTTCCCACTAAGGGTGCTGCCAAAAGGTAAGTGCTTGGTGAAGGCAGAGGAAAGTCATTGGGACTGTTTTCTGTAGGTTTGCGCTTTATCTCCTCCAGAGTTGGAGGTAGAAGCACCCCATTGCTTTGACCTGTATGAATCTTGTGCCTGGTATCTGGAACCCTTAGGGCATCTGGATTTGCCCATTTGAGCTCTGTCTGACACAGGAAAGGACCAATTTTTTGTAGGCCAGTGTCTACTGAATCTTGGTGGCTGCACTTGTAAGAAGTCTTTTACAGTTTGCACAGACTTAGGTTTGTCTTCCATTTTCTTTAAAACCTCTTCTGCCTTAATACCAGAGTATCATGCTGTAAAGGTGCATCCAGTAATTTAGCTTTAACATGATCAGGCAAATTTTGCTCTGTTTAGCCAGGCATGCCTCCTAATCACAGATCCAGTAACTGCAGCCCTGCAGGAGGCCTCTAAGGAATCAAAATCACATTGCAAAGTATGCTTTCCAACCTGTTCAGCTGCATGTAATAATTCCTGCAATTCTTTATTTTCTGCTCATTCAGAACTCAACATCATTTTCTGTTTCAGCAATCCCATAACATGTTGTTGATACTTGAGCATATGAAACTGGCAGTTTAAAGCCCTAATTGCCAAGGTTGCAGATGTATAAATCTTTTTGCCCCATCTATCCAGTGCCCTGGAATCTCTGTCAGAGGGGGTAGGATTTTTTGCTGTTGAGGCCTTAACTCCCTTTGGACCCTGTGAAATAGTTTCAGGATCAGCAGCAGGGTTTCTAAATAAAAATTTGTGTGAGTCAGGGACCCTGTAATATCTGTCAGGCTTGCTGGGAGCCAGAGGTAAGGAGTGAGAGGACAAGCTTGACTCCGCAAACACATCATCCACAATGTCTAAAACAGGGGGTATGGCTTAAGGCCTGTGCTGAGGGAGAAGGAAATCCCTGAGCCTCTTTTTTGATACTGAGAAATCTTAACTCTCCCAGTGAAAATGCTCCCTCTCAAAGTAAGCAAGGTTTCTCCAAAAGAATAATCCTCAGGAGGTGATGCAGATGGTATAGACTCATAGGTTCATAGGTAGATACTAGGCTATCTGCCCTAGGGCATTTATAAGCCTAGCCAGAGTGTATTTGGCTTCTGCCTCCCTATTAGATTAGCCTACTGTGCATCTGTAAAGTAGGTCACAGAAGGTACCCTTTTAAGATTAGTTTACTGTGCCTCTGTCTAGCAGGGATGTAGAAGAGATCCCAGGGGTGAATTTGCGATTTCCCATCCACGCGTCCAGATTTCGCTTGAAGAGGGTCAGCGAGGGGCCATGTCTAACGTGAACTGGGATTCTATTCCAGAGTGAGTGGAGCCTCTGGGAAATGAATCTGTCCCTCCAGCATGTCCTATTTATTTTTGTGCTGAGGTTTAGGTCCCTGGAGCATGTAGCTCTAAGGGACTTGGATTTTTTGAGGTGGAGCATGTCCATTAATTCTGGGTTTGACATGGCTTTGTACGTCAGACATATATCGCCTCTGAGTAGGCAGTAAGCAACTGAGTAGAGCTGGAGTTTCTTTAGTCGAGCTGCATAAGACATCTGTTTGTAGCCCATGATCCTCTTGGTGAGGTAATTTTGGGGTCTCTCCAGTTGCTGCAGGTGTTGGGTAAGGTACATCCCAAAAGGGGCACTGTATTCAATTATGGGCCTGATGAGTGACGAGTAGAGGGGCACAATGACCGCTCCTGATCTAGATGCGAACCCTTTCGTGAATAAGGTGGGCTATATAGGTCTTTCTAACCACTTTGGCAATGTGATTATCAAAGGAGAGATTACTATCTACGTTGGTCCCCAAATCTCTAATTACTTCTTCCGTACTTAATGGATTACCACCTATGTGGTAAATTGTGGGCACCTTGTTTTTCCCAAAGGGGATGACTATGCACTTTTTAGCATTTAGCTTGAGGCTGTGGCTCTGGCACCAAGCATCCGTCTCAGAGACCCTTTTGGAGGATGCTTGTGTCAGCTGGAGATTCGATTATGGCCCCCAGTTTGCAGTCATCTGCGAACTTTGTCAGCCATAATCCCCCCGTGTTAGCCTGAACCTCAAAGAAGTATATACTGAACAAGAGAGGTCCTAGAACTGAGCCCTGTGGGACGCCACTTGTAAATGGTTTGGATTCGGACATAGCACATGCGATTCTGACCATGTGGATTCTATCTCTGAGCCAGTTTGCAACCCATCTTGTGATATAGGGGTTGATATTTAAGCTGGTAAGCTTATTTATGATGCCCGAGTGGGGTATTGTGTCGAAGGCTTTTGTGAGGTCTAGGTAGGCTGTGTGGACTACCTTGCCCTCATCTATGGCTTTGGTAACTGTTTCAAAGAAATCAACTAGGTTTAAGAGGCAAGATCTGCCCTTAAAGCCGAATTGGGTAGGGTCCAGTGTCTGGAGGCTCCCAATGTCTTTGTTTATGAGTTCCATGATAATATGCTCCATAGCTTTACAGACCAGACTAGTCAGGCTTATGGGGCGATAGTTTCCAGGGTCCGTTGTGGCACCGCCTTTGTGGAGTGGGACCACTGTAGCTGTACGCCATTCTTTGGGTACATATCCTGTAGTAAGGCTAAGTTTGAACAGTGACTTAATGTGAGGGTTCAGTTCTTCTTGGAGCTCGTGTACGACACAGCCTGGGACACTGTCCGGTCCCATAGATGCTGTGTTTTTTGCTTTCGAGAGGGCAGCTTTCACCTGTGCATCTGTGATGTCAGGGAGGTTACATTCAGTTGGGATAGGCATTTGCTCCTTTGGCGGGGGAAGGGGGGGAGAAGTTTGCACTGAATCTGTCTGCCAGGATGTTGGCTATGTCTGTAGGTTCGGTATATTTTGTACCGTTATGCAACAATTCAGAGCATATCTGGGAGTTTCCGCCCATGTTCCTGACATAACTAAAGAAGGCCTTGTGATTATCTTTAGTGTCTAGGGCAATTTTTCTTTCGAAACTGGCCTTTGATGATTTTATGAGGGATCGAAGTTTCTTGCCAATACTGATCGGAGATGCCTTCCCTTTTTCGGATTTTGCTCTGTCATGTAGTAGCGTCCTCTTTCTGTTGTATAGTTTATTTATGGCCGGGGTCCACCAGACCAGTCTCCTGTTTTTGGAGGAGGGAGTCTTGGTTTTATTTGGGATAGCACGACCCATGCATTCCTGCAGGGGCTCACAGAATGCATTTGTAAAGGATTCTGCGGATTGGGCTGTATTATCCTCTGGCCCAGGGGCTTTGAAGGATTCCACCTCAGTCTTGAGAAGTGCAAAGTTGGCTTTTGAGAAATTCTTTACAGTGATTTCCTTGGCTGGGGGTGGGGACAGGATATGGATGTCCAGGGAAATTTGTTTATGGTCTGATCTTACCAATGAGGGGTTTACCTCTGGTGTGGAACATAGAGTCCCCATGTTGGTGATGACCAGGTCCAATATGTTGTTCCCTCTTGTGGGAGTGGTGACCAGTTGTTCCATTGCGTTAGAGTTTATAAATTCAAGGAACCGTTGGGCGAGGGTGTTTGGGCTTGAGTAGTTTTCCCAGTCAATGTTTGGGTACTTGAAGTCACCCAATAACATAGTGTTTGGAGAGACCTTCATATTCTCCAGTGTTCTCAGGAATGCCAAGTGGGGTTCCTGTAATAGGGAAGGTGTTCTGTAGCAGGCTACAAACTGAAAGGCAGTTTTGCCTGCTGTTAGTTGCACATGGATGGTTTCCAATGCTTCGTGCAGTGCCACTAACCTAGAGGTGTAGGTATCTTTGATGAATATAGATACTCCTCCTCCTTTTGTGCTTCGGTCCGAGTTTTGGGGCCGAAACGCATGGTATGAGTTATAACCTGGTAGTGCTGGGGTGCTCTCAGGAGCCTTGAACCAGGTTTCTGTTACTGCCAGACATCGATTTTCTCCATACTGAGAAGAGCCTCGAGGGCGTGCATCTTTAGGTTTAGACTTCTGGCATTGAGTAGCATTACCTTTAGTTGTTCTATCCTTGGGTTGTCTATGGAGGTGGGTTTGTCCTTTGAGCCTTGCCTAAAAAAGGCACTATGGGGGTGGCAAGAGCCTTGGCCAGTATGCGAAAGCCTAAGTGTGACAGGTGCAAGCCATCCCTAGCGAAGCAACGTGGCATGTCGAGTATGTCATCCCAGGCTGACAGACACTGGATCCCCTTTGAATGACACCAATACTTTAGCCAGTTGTTGAAACTGATAATTTTGTCTTTATACTGTGGCATCATTCTTGGTGAGGGCAATATGCTACTCAAGGTCAGGGTCATACCAGCCTGGGCTACATGGTCAGAGAGCTCCTCTATGTCTCTTTTCATGTAGTCCAGGGAGGCACGTCTCAGGTCATTCACACCAGCACGGACAATGACAAAGTCATACTTGTAATTGCTTTGGAGTGACCTGACTGCTTGCGTTATGTGGCAGATCCTGGCACCAGGCAGCTTACAGTGACCTTCTCCTTGTTCAGTCTGGTGAGCGGGACGTCAGTGTGCTGGACAATAGAGTCCCCTATAACAAGTGTATTTGGTGTGTTGTTTGGCCTTAAGGGCTGTGACTGTGAGGCACACTGATTTTGTGAGATATGTGATTCGTGGGTATTGTTGAGGGGTGGCTGTTGCTTGGATATCTGCTTAGTAGGTCTTTGCTGTTTAGGCAGATTTTTATTTAGAGCCTCCGGGTATGTTTTTGTGTATTTATGTGTTGGGTATGCAGATGTAATAGGTCTGTGTGAGACTGGATTTGTGGCGTGGGTGGTTACCTTTTCCTCTTGACTGACTGTGCCAGTCTTGGGTTGAGAGAGCTCTGCCTCCAGTTTGGCTGTGTAACTGCATCTCTCACATGTATTAGAGTTTGATGGAAGGAGAGGGTTGCCTGTGTACATAAGGCAATTGTAACATTGCCTCAAAATTCCCAGATTCACCAGCTGGACTGGAGAGTAACCTTGAAACTGACCCTTGGACACACCAGATTAGTATAGGGAACTGTTTTTTTACTGATCAGATTAGGGAAGGGAACTGATTTTTCACTTGATCAGGAAGGACCAATCGGGAGCCTAATACTTATGAGAAGTGAAGGAGGGTGTAGTGCTTTAGTTAGTGTTTCCTTATAAGAGCTGAGCAAGTGCAGGGCTTTAGAAAGAGAATAGAGTGATTACTTTTAGAGTTTGAACAGTTCTAAGGGAAAAAGTGAAGAGCAGACTTTGTGGAGCCTGGAATAGTTTAAACCTGTTTAGGCGGCGCTGCTCAGTGCGCAAAACCATGCAAAAAGACAGTTGTGGGGTTTTAAGAGAGAGAGATCAAGTTTGGAATTGACCCAAAATGGCCAATAAAACTACAGCTTCTAGGTAGTAACCACTCCTCCAGGGACAGGCAGATTGTTCAGTGTTAACCACTCCCACTGGTGAACACAGAGACTTCCCTTTAGCCCAAGCAAGCACTGGCCTTCTAGAAACTTCTAAACAGTTCAGAACAGCAAATCTGTAACTGAACTTTCTTAATCTGCATCAGAATCCTCGTAGGGAGGTATAGATAATTCCTGATCAAAAGAGGAATCAGAAGAAATAGAAACCTGATCTGAAGATTCATAATCAGTGTATTGCCTAGGCCTCATCAGGAGGGGGATGGGAACCTCTGATCAAGGTAATAAGGTGTTCAGCCATTTTGATAATCTGTTTTTTAGGCATAGCAGCCTGTTCATGTGGCTCATGCTTCGTTTTTTTAGTTTTAGAAGTTGCTTTTGTCTTTGGTTTTGCAGCGGTCATCGGTTTGATATAAAAATGTTGAGACCTGAATACATCCTCAGAAGCCAGTGCCTGCTCAGCGGCTCTGGACCCATCCGAGGGAGATACATCCGTCGGTCTAATACTTTGAGTATCTCGCGGTGTGCCGGATTCCACATGGGTCTCGGTAGGGACCTGCGACTCGAACGTAGCGGGTATCAGGGGCTGCGAAAGCAACGCACTGAGTACCGGTGAACCAGCGACTGGCTTAGGAGTAGCTTCGTCATCTGTTTTGGACCTCAACTGTCTGTCTCTGTCCTTTTCTTTGCGTTTTTTTATGTACTCTGGTAGTCTGGTTGCTATCAGACGACATTTCTGGGTAGTTAAATCTGTTTCCAAAATACTTTGAGGCAAAAATATACCGACGCTTAACAGTGCGTTGGTTAAATCTAGCACAAAACCGACAGCCAGGCACGTTGTGATCAGGGCCTAGGCAAGGAATACAGTATAAATGGAAATCCTTATGAGGTATTTGCTTCCCACAAGTAATACAATTATTAACTTTTTCGGACATCGGTATGGAGCAAGAAAAAAGTTTCCCCAACGGGGTACTTAGCTTAGTGAAGACTTCGGTTCTGAAACTCAAACTCGAATATTTCAGGAGTCGGCCGACCAGCACTTGTGAAATGCTTCTGCTTCAGGCACCGCACGGCAAGAAAGACTAAAGAAAATGGCGTCGGCTGCTTGTTTTATACCCCTGACGACCTGACATCATGGAAGAGGAGACAGCAACCGAAGCAGGACCCAAGAATTTGGAATTCAGGCCGACTGAGGGCAACCTGCCAGCAGATTACCCAAATGTAATGACTGCAACAGTGAAACAAGAACAACATCTGGTAGGGAAATCCATCTGCCTAAAAAACAAAATTACTAATCTTGTGTTCATTGACACTAGGAACACTGAGTCACCGTCCAACTCCTGGGGAGATAAGGGGCAAAAGCTTTTGAAGTGTCAACCTTTTGTATGTTGGTGCTACCAGGAATTTGTTGAGCTTTGAAAGATCCAGAATGGGTCTAGAGGTCCCTTCTTTTCCAAGGACTAGGAAGAGGAGTGAGTAGAATATAGTAATTAATTCTCCTGAAGGAACTGGAAGGACAAAGCCCTGATGCAAAAGGTCCTCATGAAGGGGTGGAATCGGTTCCCTTTGCAGTGTTGGTGGGGTGGGAATACCTAGGAAGGACAGGGTTTCCAAACCTAAAGAGGATAACCCTTTCTGTCTGTAGTAGCCACTTGCTAGAGTGATCTATTCACAATGTTTGGAGGAAGAAGCATGCCTTCCTCCCAGGAGGAAAGAGGGAGCAATGGGTTGGGGTGGGATTTAAAGGTATGTAGGGGATGTGTTCAAAGTCACAGCTGCTTCCAGGAAAAGACAGGGTCTTTAAACCACCTCCCAGGTCTGGAACGCTGGTCACTTTACAACTTTCTTTGATACCTGGGTCTTTCCCCAAGCAGTTTTTTTTTTTTGTTCTTTAGGAAGAAAAAACCAAAGACATATTGCGTAATTCCGAATTTATCTAGATGTAGGGGTATGGTAGAAATCAACAGACTGTTTCCCTTTTTTTCCCCAATCAGTCATCTGCTGGTGCTCCAAACAGATGCTCCTTATCAAAGTGGTGTATCCAGGAGATCTGCTTTTATATAGATTAAATGGGGTTGGGTTCTCTGCCAAGCATGTCTCCTTGTCACGGGCTCAGTGGTAGCCATCCTGTACAATGTACTATGAATCACAGCCACATTTTATTAAGTGTCTGGACACTGGGAGGCTTAAATTGCTCAATATCTGGATGTCAATCTGAGGGCTCTTGTCTTGCATCCCCTCTGCCTTAGATTTTATTTCTTCCTGGGCTGAGTTCAGGTATTTGAGCATGTGGAACTGGCAAGTTCAGAGCTCTCATGGTAAGAGTGGCTGAGGAGTAGGTGTTCTTGCCAAATCAGTCTACAAGTCTGGTCTCTATCATTTGGCAAGGAATTCTTGGATGCATGCCCAGATGATTTTTTAGAGGATTCTGGAGACCCCACAGCTGCAGCCACCACTAGTTCTTAAAGAGCTGCATGTGGGACTCCAGTACCCTTTAAAAGGAATCCGGCTTGAGGCAGGGAGGCTCAGGAGCTTTTCCAATAGTTATATTGGACAAGGAAGGACTCCCTACACATGTACTTAAAAGATTCCTTCATCCTGTGAAGGGCATCTCCAAAAGATAAGTGCTTCAAAGAGCAAATCTGAGGGCAAGGTATCTTCTGAATCAGAATCCACAAACTGCTGAGAGGGAAGATGCGCTACCTAAGCAAGTTCCTCTTCATCCTTTGACTCCTGAGGAATCTGGATCTCCCTGAATTTCTCAGGGTAGATCCCAGGCACAGGTTCCTTTTCCAGGGTGGGCTGCAAAGACTTCATGAAAGTCCACGAAATGGTGGGCAAGCCTAACTAGGTGCTACAGTAAGACCTGTGTTGAGGAGATAGGGGACTAGGGCAACACACTGTCTAGGATAAATCTACCTGCATTTCTGTATAACCACCAATTCACCAAAAAAAAAGCAAATGTAGAACCACAGTCAAAAAGAAGATAGTGTAAAGGCTGTTAAGCAGAGGTGCTAGAGAGAATTACTGACTGTGTGCTGCTACAAGGTGTTTGTTTTACTCTGGATGCGATTTCATATTGGGGCAGAGAAATTTGGTGATTTTTTTTTTATCTACTGGAGTTCTTAGTGTGTCTTTTTGCATGTATTTTTTATTAAAACAACTAAAGGTAATCACTGGCTCTTCTTTTTTGACTGTGGTTCTACATTTGCATTTTTTGATGAATTGGTGGTTATACATATACCTGCCTTTTTGGTTTGGGTGTCTTGGGCTTTGGGGTAGTGGGCGACACTGCCTCAGGTCATAGGAGGGTGTTGGTGACCTCGATCCTGTTCCCAGGTAATTCTTCCACAACTACTTGCAAGGCAATACCACCCATGTCCTCTGTCACCAGAACCTGAGGTCAGAAGATGTGGCCTGCTTAGTGGCTTTAGACCTAACAAATGTTGGTCTGGTGTGAGGACTGGGCCAAAGACACAGTGCCCTCTGGAAGGTATGTAGCAGAGGACTTCAGCCTAGCAGCCAAAAGATCAGGGAACTACAGAGGTACTTCACTTGAGTTAGTGATCTCTAGACAAGGTAGGGAGTTTGGCATGGAGATGTTTGCCCTCCTGCACTTCCTTTTCTTTTGGATTTTCACATTTTTGGAATGACAGCCTGAGAACTGGCGAATGCCATAGTGTGCAAAGTCCAAGCCCGACCCAATTCTAAGTACAGTTTGAGGGATCTGGCTTTGTGTTTAATGGTTCTGCTGTTGAATCCAGCAAAAATGGGCAATTAAGCAAGTTGTGCCATGGCCCTAAACAGAATATGTAGCAGATGTTGAAGTTTTTGGTTAGGATTCTAACCTGGTGTCTACAGGATTGCAATTGGCCACCATAACAAAAACTGTTTCTCCCAGCAATTTATCATAGTAGGTTACACACATAAAAAGCATTTGTAAAGCTTTCCCTTACAGTGCTGTGTAATTAAGCAAGTCACCATTTTGGTCAGCCATAAGGCTCTTTTCTATTTGAGTGTTTGCCTCCTTCCCCTGTAACTAAAAGTATGCTGACTCTACATTTGTCTCTCTGACCCTTATTTTTACAGGTATACCTTGTACCTTTCTGGCTTTCTAACACTCAGACTCCTGTTGAAAGTTTTACTTACTTGTCTGACATTTGAATAACTAACCCTTGTAAAAATCCTCAAAATTGTATACTGTTAGTCTCTCTTTCCAGCTAAACATAAGTAAAATTAAACTGCTGAGTACAAGTAACAGTAAAGTGCTGAGTGCAGATTTTAGGCCCTTACATTCAACTTACCTCTGGTGTGGGGTCTTGAGTCAATCAAGGTATCTTTTTAACCACTTCTACTGTCTTCTCTTTTCCCCCACCCCCCTCTTTCCTCAAACAGGTTAAACTGCTACACCCTAGTACAGGCATTGGTTCATCCCTGCTCTGCTTGTCCTCGCTTTGCTCTGACTCGCTTTGCACCCCACCCTGCCCCCAAATTCCTCCCGCCCCTGGTGCTGCTACATTTATTGGTACTAGACCACACCCCAACTTTTTAAACCAATCAGCAACAACTTGTCACTCAACAGCACCACCTACAACTTGATACCACCAGTCCTCTAACTCTACTATTCCTTTTGCCTAAGTTTCAAGTCTCATTCAGTAGGTATGCTATCACCCAAAATAGTCTTATTAACTCTACTTCTACCCCTGTTACTCATCCCATGTCTCCTAACCACCTATGAATGTCAGGGTCACCCAGGTTTCCACTACCCTAAATTCCAAACATCCAACCCATCTACAACAGATAATAATGCAATCTTATTCACCTCCCTCGTGCTTACCTCCTTAACCCCTAAATACTACCATCTTATTAGATCTAGCTACATTAGTCCTAAAACTAGACACTATCAGAAAACTTTATTCAAAATCTTAAAACTCATACTCAGGATACATTACAACCTCACAAAGGACGGCGACATCCACCCAAACTCTGGTCCATCCCCACCTGTTGACCCTAATCCCCCTACTATATCCCCTACCACCATAGCTCCAACAAATATACCTCCTAACTCACTGCTGGCCTACCATCTAAACATTAGGAGCATAAATTAAACTCAGCACCTGCATGCCCCTTTAGCTGTTCATTCCCCAGATATATTATGCCAAACAGAAACATGGCTAAAGCCTGCCACCAAGGACCATGAGACTCTGCCACCAGGGTACAATATGTTTAGACTAGACCATACCACCAGAAAGGGTGGTGGGGCAGCCATACTTTATAAGTCTACCCTGTCAGCACAGACACCCAGCAACCACCCCAGTTCAATAATGCTGAAATTCTTATCTCAAAACTACAAATTAATAAAAACAAAAATGCAAACATGGTCTGTTTCTACATTCCCCAGGGAGGAACACAGAAACCTTAGAAGACTTCTTATATTGGTTATTCAATAACTACCCCCAAGAAGCAATTGTTCTTGGGGATTTCAACATTGACTGGAACATTTGCTCTTGTGAAACCCCCACAACCCACATACACCTCTATGGATTTACTCAAATCATAACCTCCCCCACCAGGACAGGAAAACCCAATAACAAGGAAAGTAACCTAGACTGGATACTCACCAATAACCATCTTCAATCCTATAAATCAGGCACTTTTGCCTGATGACCCAAGTGATCACTGTCTCACCTATGTAATCAAGCTCAAAGTAGACTGCTCCTACCAACCCACCTATAGAACAAAAGTAACAACAATAATTTTATTCTCACCAAGTTTCAAAATGAACTTAAGGCATGCAACTGGTTAGTACTAAAAAGTCTCACCCTAGATGAAGCAGTAGCATACTTTAACACCAAATTTCTTGCTATTCTTAACTCCCATGCTCCCAGCCACTCTATTAGAACCAAAGCAAATATTGCACCATGGCTTTCTAAAGATACCAAAACCAAAGTTTCACTCAGAAACAAAGCATGGACCAACTACCGAAAAACAAATGCCCCACTTGATCAACTAAGATTCAGACAGCTAAGGAATGACACCAAAAAATCCATAACCTTAGACAAAAATTACTACTACCACATACTGCAAAAACACCAAAACAAACCACAAAAGGTCTGGGCAGGAATAAACAAACTACTCCACTCAGGCCAAACTGTCACTCCACCCCCATCAGCTTCCCAACAAAAATCCCCAGTGGACATTGCTAATAACTTCAACAGCTTCTTCACAGAGACTATCCAGTCTCTAGCCTCCCAACTCTCTCCCAATGGCTCTAATTCTACTGCAGCCATACCCAGTACCCATACACACTTTACCTTCCAACCTGTTCCTACTCGACTTATTCATGCCCTACTTAAACTAAGACCCACCACCCTGGCTGACGACCTCCTCCCAGCAGACTATCTGAAAAGGCTGCTGACACCACAGCATACCCCATTTTAATCTTGATCAACAGAGCTATATCTGAAGCTACTGTACCCATTATATGGAAAATCTCTCCTGTCATATCTCTCTATAAAGGAGGCAGTTCCACTGAGCTGTCAAACTTTAGACTCATAGCTATTCCGTCACCTCTAGCTAAATTTACGGAGAAGTGTGTACACATACAGCTCATGCACTACCTCACACAGAACAAGCTGTTGTCCAACTTTCAGCATGGTTTTAAGCCACACCACAGTACTACTTCTGCCCTCCTCTCTTTCTCTAACGTCATTAACCGCAATAATAAACTATCCTTCAGCACTCTTTCTAGATCTATCCAAGGCTTTTGACATGGATGACCACAAAATGCTTATAAATACCTTGAAGGCCTTCTCCAACAACCATGCACTCCAATGGTTTCAATCCTGCCTGCAGGGCAGGCAACAGGCAGTCCTATGGCAGGACAAGCTATCATCTCGCCTGCCCATCACATTAGGAGTCCCCCAGGGCTCGATACTAGGACCATTTCTTTTCTCCATCTTTATCAACAACCTTCAATCAGTCATCCCAGATGCTACCTGCATTCAATATGTGGATGACTACGCCTTGATTTGTTCTGACACCTCACCAGCTACTTTATTCACATTAACCCAAAATACCTTAAATACAGTGGATAATTGGCTCTCCAATCAACACCACCCCTGCCATCCTTCAGCATAACTGCTAACAAGGTACTATCATCTCCACAGAAGCCCAAACTAAACTACTGGGTGTGAAAGTTGTTAACAACCTGAAGTTTGATGTGCATATCAAACTATCAAAACCATTAATAAAAGACTTGGCTCTCTTTACAGAGTCAAACCTTTCCTTACCCCACTTGCTAGAACTGCAATTGCCTGTTCCCATCTACTATCAACTCTTCTCTATGCCTCACCTCTATTCTCCAACTTAAACAAAACAGATCTTCATAAACTATCATCCTGCTATAACCACACTGCCAGATTCGTTATGGCACAGCCTACCGGACACACCACTGTCATAACCTAAATCGCCTAGGATGGCTTGAACTGCTTAGCCTTCTGCAGTTCAACCAGCTAATAGTAGCACACAAGTCCTTTACCATCCAGACCCGGCAAATGCGACCATCCACTAGACTCCTAGTTCAAACATACAAATCAGCTGGGGACTCTCTGTTTGCCAACTCTGGTGGAAAAACATGGAACAGACTCCCAGCTGACTTAACCCTAGAACCCTCACTACCTCTATTCAAAACCAAACTCAAGAAATACTTCAAAACTCATCGGGTATGTCCTTGCACTAACCCCAACTAGTGATCTCTCTATTACTTAGGTGCCTTACCTTCAACTACTTCTAACTTTCTACCACACCATTTCAGGAAAGGTCAGTTGTATAACTGCTGCTCAATGTGTCTTAAACCTGAATGTAATGTTATGTATATATAACTTTGAAAATAATGTTATGCTTTCTAAAGTGTTTTATAACAAGTTAGTACTACATGTGCTAAATGCTGGTATTGCTTATGACTGTAATCTGCTTGCAACTAGCATTTACTAAATGTTCAATGTGTATTATTATCTTGGAGCTTTTCTCCCCAGGCCTCCGTTGAAAATGAACATGTATCCAGTCAGACTATCCCGGTCAACAAATGTAAAATAAAAAAGAATTTGTTTTCCACATTAAACACATTTGTTAACTTTTTAAAACATCAACATCAAAACTTAAGAAATCAGACCATCCTCAGTGGGGAACTTATCTGAATACTCTAGTAGTTCATGCAAACAGACAAACAAATGGCATTCACAAATGCAATCTTGAGCACTGGACTAACGTGACAAGAAAGAAATGATGATGGTGCCAGTCAACAAACCTTTATACTACCCATGACAGACAGCAAAGGAAGTCCACCTACTGGGGGATGCTGAAAGTCTCTGGCATATGGGCTGGTAGCAGTCTTTTGTCCCAAGACTTAGTACTTTTAACATTGACTACAATGAATATATATTTATGGTTATGACCAAAACGTTTACCACAGAGCTAACACCTTTTGGTCCTGGTTCACTCTGGGAAATATATCTTTCAAACTGATTTTTGTGAGAAAAGGTTTTTGCGGTCAAAACTTATAGCCAAGAGCTAGCTAGGACTTGTGGTTTTGGGGATGTCACTGAATACGTTTACATCAAAGTTTATTTTCCTGTCGCTTCAATAAAGCACAGTTGTGTGAAATCATACCATAACAGTAGACGTCCTTCTCTTCACTGTTGGAGTATTCTTACAAAAGGGATCCCCTACCAAGGGTAGCCCCAATGTCTGGCCAATAACCAAAAGCTTTAGATTTTATAGATGTATGTCACACATATGCGCCCTGCTCAAGGCATAGATCATAAAAGTGATGTACAGACATACATACCTCGTGTGCTAGCTGCTTTTTCTGCTTATTTTTACTACTTATTGCTTACTCTAGCCATTTACAGCACTTTTTTACTGTCTGCTGCATACTTTTACTGTATTTTATTGCTATAAACTAATCTGCACAGTTGTACTAAAATTGTCTGCCCAGGGCCTGTCAAATCACGTTTGTTAATGTCACACTGCTAGTAAAGCTTTTTTAGCTAGTTACTGTCACACTGTTTGTAAAGCTTTTTTAGCTAGTTTCACTGTGTGAAAGGTATTATTTTATTTATTTACAGTTTGTTAACTGGAAATTTTCTCCATTTGTTAAGCATCTGTTTGTTTGTTCTGATTTCCTGCCAGGGAGTGTAACATATAACTGACTTGTTTGCAGTTAAAACCATTCTCTACAGGCTCCTTGCTCCTTTATCTGTTTAAAGCTTTCATTTAGTACCTCACTGCTGTTTTTCTGCTGTGATAAACATTTCTGTAGTGTCTTCTGCCTAAAACAGAGCAGCTAGTAGCTGTAGCACAGTTTCTCACCATTCCTCCCTATTGGTGTCTTGTTCTTATACTTAGTGGCTTTGCAGTTGCCTGCCCCTACTGTAAATATGATATGGGACACTCCTCCTAGTCTAGTGTCATTAGCTCAATCTACCTAATACACAGAGAACATTTGAGAAGGCCAACCTCCTTAGTTTCTTAACCTTGAATTATCTTCTGTTCCTCCTTTCTCCCTTTCCACTACTTAAAAAAATGTACTCATCTGCTTGCTGCTTTTACAGTATTTGTGTTTCCTCCTCCAACTCTATTACTTCATCTTGTTTTTTCTGCTACTTGTTCTCTAAAGTAAAAAAGCAAAGTGGAGATTCAGCACAGCAGGGCACAGCACAGTTCAAGGTTTATTTGATATAAAAGTTACCGTTTTCACAGTAGTAAACCACTTCATCAGACAAAAAATGACTCGTATACAGCATTATTTAAACCAACAATATCCAATAGGAATCAGAGATGCATTAGTGAATAATTAAACATTTAAAGTAGTAGTACACTAATGCTTCAAAGATCTTGCTGTCAGGAAAGCTTTCCGTGATACAGTGTTGTTAATTCCAGGACTGCTATCTGCTTTAAAAAAACATATCCATTTCTTCTCACATTCCTCAGTTTTGTTTCTTAAATCACCCCCTCTTATACCAACTTCAACTAACTCTAAAATAAAAAAACTTAAATGTATGTTCTGAGTTAGTTTGCTAGACATGTTTTGCCAATGCACTGGTGGCTTTGTTTTTCTTAATATTCCTATAGTGTTCTAAGACACGTTCCTGAAGTGATCAATTGGTTTTACCTATATAACAGGCTGAACATCTAACATCTTCCTTTTATGGTGAGGTTCAGAAGAAACCTTGCTCTTCTTTACTCAATACCTGCATTCTACTACTATGTTTTTGAAATTTACTTTTAAGTATTCTAAGGAACAAACTGAATTTTTAGATGTCAAAGCTCAGAAATCTGTAATGGGGAATGTGAGAACTTCATTATACAGGAAGGAGGTTAAAAGGAGCTCACTGCTACACAGAAACAGTATGCACCCCAGGCATATTTCAAAAAACGTTCTTAAGGGTCAGTTCCTTAGGATAATGAGACTGCACAGTGATGATCAACAACTTAAGGATGCCTTTGGCAGACTGACATTTGATTTTTCTATGTAGAGGTTATAGTTGGCAAGAAATTTATGCATGCATAAAAACTGTAATGCAAGAGAGAAGGGGTAAGGGGAGACCATTTTTCTCTGACAAAGTTGATCTGCAGTGTGAACACAGTAATGTAGCACCTGTTAAGACCATTAGATTTCCCTTAACCTATTCAAGTGATGTAAGTTTATTTTGTGGAATTAAGAAAAATTGGAATATTTTGTATGCTAATGAAGAACGACGTGAACTTGTGGCTGAGGAACCCAGATTCTCTTTCAAGAATAATTTGTAATTAAGGAGACAGCTTTGTTAATAAGACTAAGGAAATGGTTGTCTCCCAAAGGCAAGGCACTTAAACCTATAGGCACTGCAGTGCATTAAACATACATAGTGGGCCACACTTCATATATCCGGTACTGGTGTTTCATATTGATTTTTCTTTCTATGCTGACTGTACTTTCAGAAATTTAGTTTACTATTGCTACTGCAAAAGATGCGCAGCCTATTATATAGGTAAAACCAATCTATCACTTAAGAAACGTGTCTTAGAACACTACAGGGATATTAAGAACAACAAAGCCACCCGTGTATTGGCAAAATATGTCCAGCGAACTAACTCAGAACATACATTTAAGTTTTTTATTTTAGAGTTAGTCGAAGTTGGTATAAGAGGGGGCGAGATTTAAGAAACAAAGCTGAGGAAGGTGAGCAGAAATGGATATTGTTTTTTAAATCAGATAGTTGTCCTGGAATTAATGACACTATCACTGAAACCTTTCCTGAGAGCAAGATCTATGAAGCATTAGTGTACTGCTTCTTTACATGTTTAATTATTCACTAATGCATCTCTGATTCCTATTGGATATTGTTGGTTTAAATAATGCTGTATGAGAGTCATTTTTTGTCTGATGAAGTGGTTTACTAACGTGAAAGTGCTTTTATATCAAATAAACCTTGACCTGTGTTGTGTTGTGTCCTGCTGTGCTGAACCTCCACTTCGCTTTTTTTACTTCATATTTATTATTGTGCTTGTGTGGAATTTCTATACCTGCGTGTGGTTTTTACTGTACACTTTTGCATTGTTCTCTAAAGTGGTCAATTGCATCTTCTCTGCTGCATTTACTACTGCTGTTTTTAGTCTATTTAAATTTTAAGTGTTATTTAAGATCGGCGGATCCAGTTTTGATGTCTTGCAGACTACAAGTGCAACAGAAAGGAGAAAGAGATACTCCAGGTGCCTCCATTTTGATTTTTTTCAAAACTTACTGCTCTCTGCACTTGTTTTTTGTTGTTTTTAACTTATCTGCATTTATTTAAACTGTATTTGCCTTAATATTGCCGCATACTCAAGTGTGCTTGCTTGTACTGCATTTGAAGTGTTTTTGCTACTGTTTTACCTGCTTTTCTGCAAAAAAAAAAAAAAGTTCTAAGATGGTTTCCCACCTCTCCTCTAACTAGTCTGGTCCAAATATAGATTTGCTGTATCCAGGACTGTTTTGTAAGTTTCTGAGCCCCCAGACTTTTCTGTGTTAAAGGAAAGGCTTCTTGCTTATCAGTGAAAGTGGTAAGCAAAAGGCACCCTTTATCTACCACAAGAGGAGTGGCTTCTGGCCCACAAATTAGAAGTTATGTACTCACCATAACGTTCCATCTGAGTAGGTGTATTCATTTGTCTGCAACCTGTGGGTTATGGATCCGATATCGGATCCGAACCGGCATAGTTTCCAGCTATGGATCCAAGCTCTCAGCTCCTCCCCTCACCCATAATGCCCTGCTCTACCCTCATGACCTCAGATCGAGTTTGCCAAAGCAACAATACCCTCAAAAGGGTAACAAGTAATATGCAGGAAACTGAAAGGCCAGGGGATAGGAGGCGGGATGGTTGCAGACAAATGAATACACCTACTCAGATGGAGCGTTATGGTGAGTACATAACTTCTAAATCTGAAGTAGGATATTCATTTGTCTGCAACCTGTGGGACAGAGTCCCCAGCTACCTGAATCTTGGGCGGCCATCATGGAAGGATATTCCGAGCACCGCGAGCCAAAGGATGCTCTACCCTGGATGCAAGATCCAACTTATAGTGAGAAATAAATGTATGAGATGAAGCCCATGTAGCTGCTGCACAAATATCATCCAGAGGAATCCTAGCCTTGAAGGCTGCTGAGGTAGATACTGACCGGGTTGAATGGGCATGAACACCCTCCGGTGCGGGCCTTCCTGACGCTTGATAAGCCAATAAAATGCACTGTGAAATCCAGCGGGACAGAGAAACTTTGGAAATTGGCTTGCCCAAATTGAATTTTGCAAAGGAAATAAACAGCTGGTCGGATTGCCTATGACCAGCTGTCCTGTTGAGATAAAATCTTAGTTGCCTGTGAACATCTAGTGAGTGTAGCCTATATTCACCTTTGTTTTCATACTTAGGAAGAAAACAGGGAGGTTAATGGATTGATTGATGTTTGCTTCAGAAGCGATTTTAGGAAGGAAGGACGGGTTGGTCCTGAGGGAGACACGGTCCGGATAAAAAACCAAGTAAGGAGGTTTAGCTGATAAAGCTTGAAGTTCAGAAACTCTCTTGGCTGATGTAATGGCTACCAAAAAGGCTGTCTTGTAAGACAAGAATTTGAGGTCCACTGTAGCCGCGGGCTCGAAAGGGGGAGCGGTCAAGGCCTGTAGGACCAAAGAAAGGTCCCAAGGAGGAACTGCTTGCTTAATAGGGGCCTGAGAAGGAAAGTACCTTTAAGAAAAGTTTTGCACAATTTGGCTGACATAAGAGGATTAGACTCTTGACCAATGTGATAGTGAGAAATTGCCGCCAGTTGAACTTTGACTGTGGAACTGCTGGCACCATCATTAAAGAGAGGTTAGAAAATCAAGCACTACGGGAGAGGAACCGTGAAGGGATCTAGGCCTTGCCGCTCCGCCCACACAGAGAAACGTTTCCATTTGCTTCGGTAAACCTTTCTAGTGGATGGTTTATGAGCCGCCACCAAAATAGCCTTTACCGGTGAAGAGATACCGGGAGTCCTTATCAAGAGTGGAACTGGAGCAGCCAAGCGGTCAGCTTCAGGCTGTCCAGGTTCGGAGGAGGAATGCAGGATGGATGGGATATCAGATCCGGAATAGGATCTAGAATCCAAGGAGGATTCACCGAGTGAGACCTTAGGAAGGGGAACCAGATCTGTCGAGGCCAGAGCGGAGCAATGAGAATCATTCTGCAACCCACCCGAGAGGCTTTCTGAAGAACTTGCAGCATCAGAGGCAAGGGTGGATAGGCATACAGAAGACCGGGTGGCCAAGCATGCACCAGAGCGTCTCTTGGGGTACCTCCGGGAGGAGGCATCAGAGCGAAAAAACTGTCGCACTTGGTGTTTGAGGGAGAGGCAAAAAGATCGCATGAAGGGGTTCCCCACCGTGCGAATATGCGTTCCGCTACTTGACAATTGAGAGACCACTCGTAAGGGGTCAGAATGGTGCGACTGAGCTTGTCCGCTAGGATGTTGGACCGACCCGGAATGTGCGTTGCTATGAGAAAGCGATTGGTGGAGATTGCCCATTCCCAAACTCTCATGGCCTCTCGACAAAGAGGGTAAGACCTTGTTCCCCGTTGCTTGTTGATGTACCAGACAACAGACATATTGTCCGATTGAATCGCAATTGTTCCCAAGGGAAGAAAGTCCTGAAGTGCTAGCAACGCTAAGAGCACTGCTCTCATCTCTAGAACATTGATATGCAGTAAGGTCTCTGAATCGTTCCACGTGCCTTGGACTGTCCGGCCCGTAAAGTGCCCCCACCCGAGGCGGAGGCGTCCGTGGTCACCGTGGCGAGAGGGGAGAAGCACAAAATGGGCGACCCTCGTGGAGATCCGGGGAGTGGAGCCACCACAAGAGGGACCGCTTGCAAGCCTTGCTGATCGCTATGGGATGATACATGGGGAGAGCAAGGTATGACCACTGTACTAAGAGCGTCCACTGTAGAATGCGCATATTGAGCCTGGCAAGAGGAAGAAGTGCTATCGACGAAGCCATGGACCCTAGAGCCCTCAGGACCAACTCCGCTGGAACAGAACATGAATGGAGAATGGCCCGCACCTGGAGCTGCAGATTTAGAACTCTGTCCGCAGTGAGGAAGGCTCGTAAACTCCTCGTG
The DNA here is from genome assembly GCF_019279795.1 of Protopterus annectens. Classification (NCBI taxonomy): domain Eukaryota; kingdom Metazoa; phylum Chordata; order Ceratodontiformes; family Protopteridae; genus Protopterus; species Protopterus annectens. Next base: position 367,327,333 of record NC_056748.1, on the reverse strand, counting down.
TCTAGTCTGGCCCCTATGAAATCTAAGAGCTGAGTGGGTGCCAGGTTGGACTTTTTTGTATTTATTGTGATGCCCAGAAATGGAGCAAGATGGAGAAAGGAGTCTCGCGCCGAGAGAAGTAGATGCCTTGTTGGGGCGGTAAGGAGCCAGTCATCCAGGTAGGGAAAGACCTGCACCCCCTGAAGCCTCAGGTGGGCCACTACCACTGCTAGTACTTTGGTAAACACCCTGGGGGCTGTGGTGAGACCAAAGGGAAGGACCCGGAACTGGTAGTGACTGGCTCCCAGCCGGAAGCGGAGAAACCTCCTGGGCGTCTGTCCATTAGGATGTGGTAGTGCAGCGTCCTTGAGATCTATCGAGCACATCCAGTGGCATTCTCCCAGAAGGGGGAGAATAGATTGTAGAGTGACCATTCGGAATTTTTCTTTGGGGACTGCCAGATTCAGGAGAGATAGGTCTAGGATTGGTCTTAGTTCCCCCGTCTTTTTGGCACTAAAAGAACCTGGAGTAGAACCCTGATCCGATCTGGTCTGGGGAACGGGCTGGATGGCTCTTTCTCTAGCAGATGGCCAATTTCTGCTAAAGCGGCCTCCCTTTGACCGGGTGGTGCGTCTGGGAGGGACTTCATCTTTGGAAGGTGAAGGAAAGGAATGCGATATCCCTGGATATGATTTGGAGAACCCAGCGGTCCGATGTTATGGACTCCCATGCCGCTAGGTGCCCAGCGTCCCCGACTGCCTCCAGAGTAGAGCAGTCGGGCAGCCCTCAGGGCTGCTGCGGGCCGTTCAGAGAAAGGTTCCCTGGACCCGAAGTTTCTGGGAGCCCCTCTGCCTCTAGGGCGGCGTCCTCCCTGTCCTCCTCTGCCACGGAAGGACTGGTTGTCCGGAGCACGCTGGGACTGCTGCGACTTCGGAACCACATCTTCTTCTGACCCTTTTGGTTCCTAGAATAGGGCCTCTGGGGTGCAGAGAAGCGGATTCCGACGGCAGACAGCGTCTTCCGTCCTTCTCGCTCTGGGTCAACGTCATGAGCGGTCTTGCCAAACAGAGCAGAACCATCAAAGGCGTTAAGCAGCGACGCCTTGAAGGGCTCAGAAAAATCGCAGTGGCGGAGCCAGGCCTGGCGTCTAGTGACCAGTCCTGTCCCGCAGCTCTAGCGGCGCCCTCCGTAGCATGGGAGAGTAGCCGCATAGAAGTATTGTGACTGACCTAAGAGTGGCCATTTTGGTGGAGTGCAGAGCTCTGTCCTCCTCCGAAATGGACTCAGGGATGCAGCGTACTCCTTAATAAGGTCTCGCTGCATCCGAATAACATGTGCCAAATAGTTCAGCGCCCTTACCGAAAAGGTCGCCGAACTGAACATCCGCTTCCCCAAGCGGTCCATCATCCGAGACTCCTTGCTCGGTGGGTGGACTGAGGGACTCTCCTGAGCCAGTTACCTCTTTGTGGCCGCCGCCATCAACATGGCATCTACAGGAGGCCCCTTACTCCAATGGGTCCTGTCAGAAGGCGGGCTAAGGATTTTATCAGGTCTTTTGGGAATTGGCTCCACGGTGTCCGGTTCCTTCCACGCCCTGGTGGTAATAAGGTCCACCAGGGGGTCGGCAGGGGACACCCAAGAGGTAGACGGGCCCGTTTGAATGCCTCCAAGAACACGGACTCGTCCGAGGAAGACTTGGGGGCAGACCACCCCCCCCTGATACGGAGCATTTCCATGATGTCTCCGAAGGAGACATCCTCGGGGGGTGACCGTGGGGAGCCTTCCCTTCCTCCAAGTCCGTGTCTTCAGTGAGAGACTCAGGGGAGTCAATGTGCCTCCTTTGCCGTATGCTTGCGAGCCTCCTCTGGGGGCTGTCAGAGGAGTCCACGCAAGCAGCAAATTGCACCCTAGGAGCAACTTGGGGCACAAGCGGGCTGTCCCAGGGGCCGGATGGTGGAAGCCTGGCCCAGTGCAGAGGAGCGGGCGGAGCGAAGCAAGTGCCGGGGTCCGGAGACCCTCAACAGAGCCCTCTCCACTACATCAAAAGCCGAAGGAGCCAACCTCGACCAAAGGATCCGACAATCGGCTCCCCTCGGATCCGAAGAGTGGATCGGAGCGGCGCCGGCACTCGGATCCGAAGGGACAGTGCGCTCCGACACAGACGGCGCCGAAGGAGCACTGATCCCCCCGGATCCGAAGCTCGGATCCAGGCTCCGAGAGATCGGGTCCGGCGCACTCGGGCGCATGGTTGGATCCGGTACCAGTACTATCGGATCCGACCTCCCCCCGGCTCCGAAGCTGCTCGGCTCCAGCTGCTCCGAACCCGGGAAGCGGGTCGGAGAAGGAGCAATAGGCTTGAAAAAGGGTGTTGAGCTCCCCCCCGGAGGGGGGGGAGGCAAGAGCACTCCCATCTGCATCTGGGCCTGGATGAACCTTCGCATCATCCGGTCCAGATCAGCATCGAAAGGCTATGGGTAGATCTCGGCGAGGCTACCGAGGTAGGCCTGGAATGCCTCCTCGATAGCCTCGCTGAGATCGGGTCTCCTCCTCCTCAGGACCGGGTGAGAAGCACACAGGTGACGGGAGCCGAGAAGGAGGAGACAGCTCCAACAGGAAGCCGGGAGAAGCCAGCTTGGCTGGCGGGGCGAAACAGAGGTCTCGGCCCGCCGCTTGTGCTTCTCCTCCGGTCCTTTAGATGCATCCCTCTCCTGTCCTGAAGCGGGAGTTTGAGTCCCAGGAGCAGGAGGGTGCTACAGGGGAACAGCTGCAGCCAGGAGTCCCGAAGGAGGCGGGGTCGGAGCCGAGTCCGGCGGTAAAAGACCCGCCAGGACCAGCTTGGACCTCCGCTCCCTCAGTGCCCTGGGGTTGAACCCTGCACAAATGGAACAGCCAGATGTGAGGTGTTCAACCCCAAGACACTAACACACCGAGTGTGGCCATCAGCCGGTGAGAGCTTATGGCCACACTCGAGGCATTTCGCGAAAAATGACTTAGGCTGGTCAGCCATAGTCAAAATTAACCAAAAGTTACAGAAGTAACTTAACACAATAAACTATAAAAGCACACAGGCCTCACACACACTCTACGTACCAGCGAGGGGAGGGAATAAAATATACTACTGTAAATAAAATTAAACCAAAAACAGTCAATAAAAATAGGAAACCTACAACTTTCACACAAAAAAGTTTAAAGAAAGCAAAAATATTCTAATTTTGTACAAGAAAATTCCACTTAGCTGAGAGCTATAGAAACCACATCCAGTTACCAGCGCGGCAAACAAGATCTGAGGTCATGAGGGTAGAGCAGGGCATTATGGGTGAGGGGAGGAGCTGAGAGCTTGGATCCATAGCTGGAAACTATGCCGGTTCGGATCCGATATCGGATCCATAACCCACAGGTTGCAGACAAATGAATATCCTACTTCAGATTTATAGTTTATTGACCGTGTGGGTCAGTTTTCCCATCCCTTTCAACTTTCTGGTTTAAAAGCCCATGTTTGCATGGGTTTGTGCTTATTTAAGCCCTGCAGATCCAGTTTTGGCGTCCTGCAGTCTACAAGTGCAACAGGAAGGAGAAAGAGATACTTTTAACTGCCTCCATTTTGATTTTTTCAAAACTTATTGTTCTCTGCACTTTTCTGTCATTTTTATCTGCATTTATTTAAACTGTATTTGCCTTAATATTGCTACACACACACACACGCACACACATATGCTAGCTTGTACTGCATTTAAAGTGTTTTTGCTACTGTTTTAACTGCTTTTTTGCAAAAAAAAAAAAAAAAAAAAAGTTCTAAGCTTGTTTCCCGACTTTCCTGTAACTAGCCTAGTCCAGATACAGATTTGCTGTATCCCAGACTGTTTTGTAAGTTTCTGAGCCCCCCAGACCTTTCTGCGTTGAAGGGAAGCCTTCTAGCTAATCATTGGGAGTGGTTAGCACTAGGTAGCCTTATCTACCACAACAGGAGTGGTTTCTGGCCCAGACATTGCAGTTTATTAGCCGTTTGGGCAGTTTTTCCATCCCTTTCAACATTCTGGTTTAAAAGCCCATGTTTGCACACCCCGCAGCGGCACTCAGCTGAGGTGAACTATTACTGGTGCAAGAAAGTCTGCTCTTCAATTTTCCCCTAGAATGTGCTTGTTCTTTTACTTCTTGCATGTCAACAGGCTTTTGCAGCATTTATTGTAGCACACTTAGGTGCCATCAGCACTAACTGTCCCTACGCAGTAACAGCACCAGTACTTATTAGTTATGACCACCCCTCCTGGTATGATTGTAGGACAATTTCCTGTGATTTCTCCTGCTAACCTGGTGCACTTGGCATTCTGAGACAGTGTTGCAACAGTCAAATGTACACAGACAACTCTCTCTTCTTACCTCCCAACATTCATACATGTGAGAGATGCACTTATATCACCAAATTGAAGCAGTGCACGCTCCAAACAAGACCAGACTAGCTGGTCAAGAGGAGAAGGTCAACACCCGCAACTCACAACATAGAATACACAACCCTCCAAAACACCAACCAATCCAACTCGCACATAGAAAAACAAACCATACACCCACCTTCACGGAGGCTCTCAATAAAAATTTACCCAAACAACAGAGACCCCCCCAAGACGGAAACACACACTACCAACACATCACCTGCCCCAGAACACATAGCTCACCACCACAGTGTGCTCCTCAACCTAAGCCCTTAAGGAAAAACACTTTGCCCAATATACTAATCATAGAAGACTCAATTGCAAAGCACACTGATGTGCCACTCACCAAGCTGAACAAGAAGAAGGTGACAGTTGTCTATCAGGTGCCAGGATCTGCCGCATAACACATGCACTTGGGTCACTCCACAACAAGTACAAATATGACTCAGTCATTGTCCATGTGGGTGTTAATGACCTGAGACGTACCTCCCTGGACTACATGAAAAGAGATGTGATGGAATTCTCGGATTATGTGGCCCAGGCAGGTAGGACCCTAGCCCTGAGCAGTATTCTACCATCACCCAGAATTATACCACAGTATGAGCAGAAAATGATTGACTTCAACAATTGGCTAAGTTTCTGGTGTCATTCAAAGGGGATCCAGTATCTGTCTGCCTGGGACAACATGATAGACAGACCTCGATGCTTTGCCAAAGACTCCCTGCATCTGTCGCCCCTGTGATTTTTGGTACTGGCTAAGGCTCTTGCCACCCCTGTAGTGCCTTTTTTAGTCAGTTTTCCAAAGATCAAAATTTCACCATAACAGCTACAAACAAATCCAATCAGAGTCTCATGCTGCAAGTCTAAATCTTGAGATGCAATCACTCAAAGCTCTCCTCAAAATGGAGAATGTCGACGTCTGTGCTATAATGGAGACCTGGTTTCAAAAAACAGAAATCATCCCTGCGATCCCAGGCTACAACTCATTCCATACCTTTTGTCCCAAGAATGTGGCCACCGGAAGCTCCAAAGGTGGTGGTGTATCCATATTCTTAAAAGATACGCACACCTCTAGACTGGTAGCCCAGCATAATGCATCCGAGATACTTCAAGATAACCAACACTGGGTAAGATGGCGATACAAGTTATAGCCTGCTACAGAACCCAAACATGACCCTAGACTCTCACTCCAAGTTCCTAAGCACCCTGGAATCTATCAAGGTCCAACCCAATACTCTCATACTGGGTGACTTCAACTACCCTTCCATCAACTGGGAAAACTATTCAAGTACCAATGTACAGGCCCAACGCTTTCTGGAATTTATCAGTTCCAATGCCCTAGACCAGCTCATTCTGACCCACACTAGAGGGAGCAACATCCTCGACCTGGTTATCACCAACATGGGAGACCGCTGCAACCCACCTATAGTCAATTCCTCCCTGATTAAATCAGACCACAAACTGATCACCATGGAAATCTCCATCTCACCTACACCCCCCACTAAGGTGACCACCCTGAAAAACTTCTCTAAAGACGACCTTGGGCTCCTAAAAACAGAGGTGGCTAACTTCTTGGCACCCATGCCAATGGAAAATAGCTACATGACTGCCTAATCATACACCAATGCACTGTATGAGCACGTTCACAAATGCATGGACCTTGCCATACCAAATAGAACTAAGACACTCTCCTCCAAAAAAGGAAGCCAATCAGGTGGTCCTCAGCCATCAAACTCTACAACGGAAGGAAGAAACTGTTGCAGAAAAAAATGAAGTCACAAAACTGGAAAACCTCCCTTATCAGTCTCAACAAAAAGCTGAGATCCCTTATCAAATCCTCTAAAGCCAGCTATGAAGCTAGAATTGTGGCTGACACCAAAAATAACCACAAAACCTTCTATAGCTATATCAAAAACCTCCAAGGCAATATCCAGATTTGCTCTGAGTTATTGCACAAAGACACCTCCTATACTGAGCCAAAAGATATAGCCAACATACTGGCTGACAGATTCAGTGCCAACTTTACCCCCCCCCCCACCCAAGGGCCCTATCACAATAACAGAAGCCTGGTACCCACCATTTCTGCAGCACAGGTAAAAGCTGCATTGTCCAAAGCCAAGAATACTGCGTCCATGAGACCTGATAATATCCCTGGCTGCGCCCTACATGAGCTATAAAACGAACTGGCACACATCTGTGTGCCCTGTTCAATCACAACCTTACCTCAGGCTATGTCCCTAATGAATGGTGCACTGCTACAGTCATCCCGCTCCATAAAGAGGAAGCAACTACAGACCCTGGGAACTATCACCCCATTAGCCTGACAAGTCCGGTATGCAAAGCTATAGTGTGTGTCATCATGGACCTGCTAAACAAAGGTATAGGCAATCTCCAAACTCTTGACCCCCACACAGTTTGGGTTTGTCAAGGGGAGATCCTGCCTGCTGAACCTGGTTGACTTCTTCGAGAAAGTCATCAAGGCTGTGGATGAGGGTAAGGCAGTGCATACAGCCTACCTCGACCTGGCCAAGGCCTCTGAAACCATTCCCCACTCAGTATCATTAATAAACTCACCAAACTAGGCATCAGTCCTTACATCACTAGGTGGGTCACAAACTGGCTCACAGACAGGACCCACAGAGTGAAAGCTGCAGATTCCAAGTCAGACTGTCGACCAGTTATGAGTGGAGTCCCACAGGGCTCGGTCCTGGGCCCTCTCCTGTTTGGCATCTACTTCTCAGAAGTCCAGGCCAACACAGAAAGACTCTGTCTGACCTACAAAAGGGCCTTGGAGACCAATGACTGGTGTCGTAACCATGGCCTAAAGCTTAACGCCAAAAAATGCGTTATCATCCCCTTTGGAAAATACTCAGTTCCGACAAATTACCAAGTTGATGGCAGCCCACTTAACAATGAAGGGGCCATAAGAGATCTGGGCACCCAGGCCGACAGCCACCTCACCTTCGACCACCACACTGCCACTGTGGTGAGAAAGTCCTTCTACGTGGCACATCTTATAACCAAAGGTTTTGCATCCAGGAAGAAAGAGGTCATTATCCCTCTCTACTTATCCCTCATTAGACCAGTCATCGAACATAACGCCCCATTTGGCATGTCTGACCAGACACCTACAACAGCCTGGAGAGGCCATAAAATTACCTCACAAAAAGGATCCTAGGCCTTAAACACATGTCCTACATGGACAGACTCATGAAACTTTGGCTGTTCTCAGTCTCTTATCTATTTAGAGGTAATCTCTGCTTGACTTAAAAAGCCATGTCCGACCCAGCCCTACTTGAAATGCTACACCTAAAGAAATCCCAACCCCCACCCCACCACCGAACCACACTCTCCAGAGATGACAACCTCATTACCACAATTAACAGAACATGCTGGAGGGGACAGGCTCATCTCCCAAAGACTTCCAATACTGTGGAATAAGCTTTCCATTCATGTCAAGCAGAGCACCTCACTGGCCCTCTTCAAGAGAAATCTTGACGAGTGGATGGGTAAAAAAAGTTAATCTCAGGGATCACTCCAGTTGCCCTACTGGACAGGGGCACTGTGAACTAACATCGGGTGGCACAGTGCCTGGGCAATTTATTTGGGCTAGGCTTGTAAAGGCTCCAGGGCCATTAGCCTAGTACACACCTATGAACCTATGAAAAGCCCCAGGGGAACTAGAAGGAACACATGTATCCAGAAGGAGAAAAATAAGAGAAGAATTGCAGGCCAAGAACACAGAAGGAAAAGAGCAGAGCAGAAGGGGGGGGAGTGAATGCTACAACAGTGAAGAGAAGAGCATCTACTATTATAAGATTTCACACAACTGTACTATGTCCTTGCATATCATTTTCGCAATATTCTTTACAAAGGGGAATAGTACAAAAGCTCAACAGGAAACTTGGGATGAGGAAGGCACAGTGCAGCCCTCTAGAATCCCATGCAGGATAGCTCTGGCAAAGCCACCTCTAGCTCTGGAAACATCCAATTTGTAATGCTTAGTGAAGGTGTTTATATGGTTTGCCTTGAATAAAATTAAATACATACATTTTCCACACCTACTTTTAAGTATATAAAAGCTGATATGTTTAACGCTGTTAAAATATTTCTTTTTGTTACGGAGGATTGCTTCTCTGTGACGAATAAAAGCTTGTTGCTTTGAAACACTACCAGAGTTTCATGACTTTTGGAAATTATTGTGACTGAGCTCATCAACAAAGTTTTAAGACACTAGTTTTTTTTTTTTTTTTTTATTTCAAACCTTTGAAAAAAGCACCAGAGAAAGTAACAGCTCAAGTAGAATGAGCCTTTACAGAGGTAAAACAGAAATTTTCCATGAAAGGAATAACAAAAAGAAATGGCCTTAGATATTTATTTTATTTATTTATTTATTTTCAGTTTGATTACCAGGGAAGTCCACTGGGCCAAGAAGTGCCCATTTTCAGTGGAGACCCGGGGAGAAAAGCTCCATGAACAGTATAATACAATATAGGTTACAAAATGCAAATAAAGGTTGCAAAGTGAAATACCATACAGTATAGGTTGCAAAATAGAAAATAAAGGTTACAAAGTGAAATACAAGAGTAGGGCTCATATATTCGAGAGTTGCACAGTGTAATATACATTATGAGACAGTTTAACAACTTGACAACAGTGTTTTTTTTTTTTGTTTTTTTGATGAAACAATATTTACATTCTTGGAGTCAATTAAAGTCTGCTGGTTCTGGATCTTTTGAGAAATAAGAATAAGTATGAGAGTATAGTGGAGTGGGGGTAAGGAGAGATTAGTGGGGAGTCCCTATAATTTAAGTGGGGTGAAAGCAGGAGCATTTCCATTTGGAAGACAGGTGAAGAAAAAGTTGTGTTTTGAAGGATTCAGTGTTGGGTATAGTCCTAAGTGAAGGAGGCAGAGAGTTCCATTTTTTACCTAGAGAAAAGGAGAGTAAAAGCTGGCCAGCGGGTCGTTTGGGTTTAGGAATGGATATTAGGTTTTGGTGTTCAGATCTCAGTGATCTGTTAGGGATGTATGGAGGAAGGATGTCCTTTAAGGCTGGGCATTTATCAGAGGAGAATATTAGTTTGTGAGCACTGGTTAGTTGTAGATAGTCTAGGTGGTTTGGGAGTTCTAACCAGTTCAGAGAGTGAAGGCTGAGGCAGTGGTAAGTTGATGTTTTGGATATGGTGGCAAATTTAGAGATCTTATTATAGCAAGCTTAGAGGTGTTGGTAACAGACAAATTGGTTAGAAGAGGGGCTCCATATAGAAGAGAAGGTAGGTGGTTGCCAGGGTATGCCTAGTGGAGATGGAAAGAAAGTGATTGTTCCTATATAGCATACCTAGCTTTTGGTGGGTTTTCTTTATGTTTTGTTGTATGTGAAGATCAAATTTGAGGTGTTCATCTATGGTAATGCCAAGGAGTTTTGCAGAGTGGACCACTTCAATGGCAGTGTTAGTTTGGCTTAGGACATTGAAAGTGTTTTTGTCCAAAGAGGAAACCTTGGAGGGGAGAAAAATTAGTATTTTGGATTTATTGGAGTTGAGAGAAAGGTGGTTTTGGTGCATCCAGTTCTCTGTAGTGGTAAAGGCTAATTGGGTTTTGGTCAGTAGTTCAGGAAAGTTTGGGACAGAGCAGACCAAGGTAGAGTCATCAGCATATTGGATGACTGTGGTGTCAGGGATGAAGGTGTGAAGGCTATTTATAAAGATGTTGAAAAGCATGGGTCCAAGGAAGGACCACTGAGGAACGCCAGTAGGTGTAGGCAAGAAGGAAGAGAAGGAGTTCTTCCATTTGACTGCTTGAGATCTATCAGATAGGTAACTGGAGAACCAGAAAAGAGTATTTGGGGAGAGATTGAGATTAGCCAGATGATGAAGAAGGTGAGTGTGGGAGATTGTGTCAAAGGCTTTTGAAAGATCTAGCAGTACTGTGGATACGAGTCCAGAGTCTCGTGCTTGATTGACAGTTTCTAGAAAGGATAGTAGGGCAGTTATGGTACTGTGGCCAGGACGGAAGCCATGCTGGGTGGGTGTTATGAGGTGATTTTGAATTAGATAAGGTAAAAGATGGTGGTGGACACATTTTTCTAGAATTTTAGATATTGGAGAGAGTAGGGAGATGGGGCAGAAGTTAGAAATAGTGGTGTTTTTGCCTCCTTTGTGAAGAGGTAGGATGTAGGCTGAACACCAGAGTTTTGGTACGTATGACTCATTTAAGGATCTATTAATCAGAATACTAATTGGGACAGCGATACCTTCAGCTGCATGTTTGAGGAAGGAAGAGGGAATGTTGTCAGGGGCATTGGAGCATGGCTTTAGCTTGGATAGAAGCTTTTTTATAAAAGTGGTGGAAACAGGTTTGAGATGGAAATTGAGGGGATTGTTGTTTGGGTTGTTGGGTGAAGTGAAAAGGGAGTTAGGTGGGTTGTTATTAGGGAATGTTTTGGTTAGCTTAGCTATGGATTCAGTAAAGAAGGTATTGAAGTGGGAGCTCAGTTCACTGTCGGATAGATTAGGGTCAGGGCAACGGTTGTTTTGAGATCCTGGATGAAGTAGGGAGTGGACTGATTTCCAGAATTGTTTTGGGTTTTTATTGTTATTGGATTGGAGTTTATTATAGTAGTTTATTTTGTCCTTGGTAATAAGTTTTTTTACTTGGTTGCGGAGTTGGGTATATAGGAGTAAGGTAGAGGACAATTTATTTTTCTGATAGAGCTTCCAGGATTTGTCTCTGTGATGCATAATTTGTTTAGTTTCTTTGGTCAGCCATGGTGCAGAATTAGTTTTGATTGGCTTATTTCTTAGGGGGGCTAGGGATTTAAGAGTATCTAGGAAGATAGAGTTAAAAATGCTCAACAGCATTGTCGAATGGGAGGGTATTTAGAGGTTGCCAGTCGATTTGTTTAAAGATGTTAGAAAAAAATTAAGGGGTTGAAGTTGCTGAGGTTACGAGTTTGAATGTAGAGATGTTGGTGTTGGATGGAGCTACTTGATCGATGGATGAAAGCAGGGAGATGGTCACTGAAGGTGTCAGGGATAGTGCCACAGAGAGTGATTTTGTTTGGATGGGAGACTGGAATCCAATCTAAGATGGACCCTGGGGGGTGATTTTTGTTAGGGAGAGTAGTTGAAGAGATTACTTGGGTGAAGTTTAGAAGGTCAATGGAAAGTGAGGGGGGTGGTGTGTTAATTTTATTCCAGTCGATATTGACATCGCCTAGAATATAGGTTTCATATTTTATTTGAGTTGAGGCCCAGTATAGAATATCTTCAAGGGTGGAGATATTGTTGTCTGGGGAGATGTACAAGGAAATGAAGCAGATATTTTTATGTTTATTTAATCGGAGAAGGCTTGCTGTGATTTCGGAATTTTTGAAATTAGGGGTAGGGATTTGAAGAGGAATTAGAGGTAGGGATTTGAAGAGGAATTAGAGAGAGAAGATTGGAGTAAATTAGAGCAGAGCCTCCGCCTTTTTTGTTTAAACGGTCACTTCTGAGGATATGGTAACCAGGAGGTAGTATTTCAGAGTCAGTGATATGGGGTTTTAGCCAAGTTTCAGAGATGGCTAGGATGTCGGGTTGATTGTGATTAATCCAGGCTTGTACATGGTGACATTTGTTGTTAAGGCTCTGGGCATTGATAGTGAAGATCTTCAGAGTGCTAAGGGGGGAAGTGGGAGGAGAAGAGAAAGGGTGGGGAGTGTTATTTGTTGTAGGTGAGGAAGAGGGTGGAGGGATGCAGTAGTTTGTGCTGAGGCAAGGGCTAGGGTTAGGATGAATGTCTCCAGATAAGGCTAGGACATTGCAGGTGATAAGTTTTGGTCTGTAAGATTTGTATAGTTGGTATTTGTTAGGGTTTAGCAGAAGTTTCAGAGAGAGAGTTTTAGTTGAGGTATAGAAAAGTTTGGGATGAAAAGATGCAATAGGTTGGGTGGAATAAGGGAGGAGGATATGGAGTGAAAGTGAGGGAGTTGGAGAGGTTGTGGTTGGGGATTAGGGATAGTTTGAGTAGGAGGGAGGAATGGAGGAGCATTATGGGAGTAAGAAGTAGCAAGATACAGAGGTATTAGTAAGATGAGAAGGGAGCTAGGGAGTTGAATAGTTAAGGGGAGTTGGTAGGGCATGTTAGGATAGGGTAGGGTAATGTACAGTGAAGAGAAGAATAATGTGGAATGCTAGTTGAGAAGGGAAGGTCTAGAAGTGAATGGAGAGAGTTAGATATTGTAGGCAAGGATAATGGAAGAATGAGTGTATAGGGGTATAGGAAAATTGTAGTGGGAGGGGAAAGAGAGGTGGAGTGTTCTCTGATTAGAAAATAGGGGGAGGGGTAATTGGAAGAGGACTGATTGGATAGTAGGTTTGGTAGGAGGAGTTTGTTAGGTATAAATGTAGATGTGCTGGAGAAAATGGTTTGCTTAGAAACAGCCAAACTTGGAGACTTGGGATAAAAATAATAAAAAGTTGCTCAGATTTGCGAACAGCCTTAGTCTTATCCAAGTAACATCTGAGCTATCTATGCATATCAAAAGCGTGAAGAGACCTCTCGCTAGCAGACCCTAGAGAAGGAAAAAAAAGGGGACAAATTAACAGACTGATTAAGACAACTCGTTAACCACCATGGGCATAAAAGGATTAGTATGAAAATGCATCCTGTCCATATGAAAAATTAAGAAAGGAGGAACAGCCATAACAGCCTGGAATTTAGAGGCTCTCTTAGCTGAAGTAAGGGTCAAAAGAACAGTCTTCCAAGCATAATGTTGCAAGGAGACTGAAGCAGCAGGCTCAAATGGAGCCAGAGTCAAGTTTTCAAGAACAAAACTGAGGTCCCAGGAAGGTGAATGGGCTTCCTGAGAGGCTTGATATGAAGGATGCCTTTAAGAAATTGTTTGACCTCAAACCTACAGGCAAGAGGAAGAGGCATAAATGGCAGAAATATCTGAAAGGTGAGCTTTAACAGAAAAATATGGTAACACAGCATGACGCAATTCGAACAAATAAGAGAACCAGAGGGATCCTCACAGAAAATGGAGCCTGTTGACAAGAAAGGCACCAGAGAGGAAGTTTCTTCCATTTGGACAAGTACAACTTCCTGGTAGTGGGTGTCCTGGCCTCCTGCAGAATCCTAAGCACATGCTCAGAAAAAGGTGCCTAAAAGGGATCAAAATCCTATCACCTACAGTGTCAGCTGAAGAGTGAACAAGTGGAGATGGATCAGGGACCCCTTGTGTGTGTCAGAAGATCCACCCTGTGAGGTAACTTGCGGCGACTGCTCCTGGCTAAATGAAGACAAAGGGAGAACCAATGCTGTCTGGGCCAAAAGGGATTCCCCAGCAAGATTCTGGGGAAGTCTTGTTTTATCTTGTGCTGGACCCTTGGAATCACAGGAAGGGGAGGGAAGGGACAGAGAAACATCACCTTCCAAAGCCAGAGGACTTCGGACTCTGGTGCAAAAAAGAGGAAGGTGATTGTTCAAAAGGGAGGCAAAGCTCTACCTGTGGAGTACCCCACTGATGGACAATGTCTAGAAGCACATCTCTGTGAAGCACTCATTTGTGAGCCTGTGTACTGGACCTGTTCAAAGAGTCTGCCACAATGTTTTGCTCTGAAGGCATGCATACAGCCTGAAGAGTCACTTGATACTGGACAGCTAGATCCCAGACCTGAACAGCCAGTCAGCAAAGAAGGTACGACCATGACCCACCCCCTTGCTTGCTGACATACTACATAACTGTGGTATTGTCTGTGAAGATTTTTAGAGACCCTGGAAGAAAGATGGAATGGAAGGTCTGAAGGGCTAAAAGGAGAGCTCTCATCTCCTCTATGGTGATGTGATCTGACCTCTGATGAAGAGGCAACTGACCCTGAACCTTGGGAAAACTAAAGGAAGCTACCCACTCCTTGTCCGAGGCATCGGAAAAAAAGTTCCTGAGAAGGGATTGGGGGTTGAAAGGGAAGTCCTTGGTTGAGTGAAAGCTGATGAATCCAACACTGAAGCTTGAGTTTAAGTCATGAAAGGAGAGGAACCAAGAAGTCCACTGGAAGAAAGTGTTGAAGCCACACTGACTTTAGGAAAGAATAGTTGTGTAAAATCTTACCATAACCACAGATGTCCTTCTCTTCCATGTTGCAATATTCTAGTTGTCAGATTTCTTGCCCTCAGGTGACTCATACATTGGCTCCTATACAAAAGCATCAGCTTGGCTGTTGCAGTGTGCATAGGATGTCACACGCAAGGCCATAAACCAGGGGCATTACATGTGACATCTGCATACACAATCCTCAGAACTTGAAGACCAGCAGGCAGAGAATAAGGCCCAGCAGGAGCAATGCCAGTGGTTTTCAGGTGTGTGACCTGATGTCCTACTGTAGTATGTGTAGGCCAGGTAAAGAAAAATGACTTGGGAGAACTGGTGGGTGGGAAGGTATACTGCAACATGGAAGAGAAGGACATCTATGGTTATAGTAAGATTTTACACAACTATTCTATGCCCTTCTATTCCTATGTTGCAGTATTCTAGTTTTGGGAGCGTACCACAACTTATGTGGTTGAGAGGGTGGTGGTAGTAGAAGAGGATTCTACAAATCCCTGCAGGACTGCCCTGGCGAATCCTGTCTGAGCTCTGGAAACTTGGTCAAGTTTGTAATGTTTGGTGAAATTGTGGATAGTGGTCAATGTGGCTGCTTCCATAATGGATGCCGTGTCTAGACCTTTCATGAAGGCCCTAGAGGCACCCACAGCTCTAGTGCAATGGGCCTTTTCTCCCACTGGAGGTTCCTTTCCATGGTGGGAGTAACAGAAGCAAATAGTTTTCCTGATCCAGCATGTGATGGTTTGCTTGGAGACTGCTTTGCCCAGGGCTCTGGGGTGAAAGGAGACAAAGAGCTGGTTAGTTTTCCTAATGGTTTTGGTTTTGTGCAGGTAGAACCTTAGTTGCCAGTGTACCTCCAAGGAGTGCAGACTCTCCTCCTCTTCGTTACTGGGAGAGGGAAAGAAAGTGGGTAGATGGATAGAATGGTTTAGAGACAAGTCATTGACCACCTTGGGCATACAGGAGGGATTGGTTCTCAGGGTTACTCTGTCTTTGTGGAAGATGGTGTAGGGGGGACAGGCCATTAAGGCCTGCAACTTGACACCCTTCTGAAGTTATAGCCACCAGCAGGACTGTCTTCCATGTACACATCTGTAGGGAAGAGGACCCAGCCGGTTCAAAAGGATGCTGGGTTAGTTTCTCTAAGATGTAGTTAAGGTCCCAGGGTGGGGGGATAGGTTTCTTTGGTGGTCTCATGTGTAAGACCCCTTTAAGAAAGAGCTTTACATCGAGCTTGGCTACCAAGGGGGGTCAAGGGGCAGGCAGGCTGATATAGCAG
The DNA here is from genome assembly GCF_019279795.1 of Protopterus annectens. Taxonomy (NCBI): domain Eukaryota; kingdom Metazoa; phylum Chordata; order Ceratodontiformes; family Protopteridae; genus Protopterus; species Protopterus annectens. The sequence continues at coordinate 367,311,560 of NC_056748.1, read as the reverse complement.
AAAGGTGTACTTTTACAGAACAATTCAGTCCACTTTTAATCAGTTGACACATGTAAGACAGAACCAGGGGGACCTCAGCAGTGCAAGGGTCCCTTCCCCCTTGTGAAGACACCATTTTGTAAATCTTTCCTACTCAGCCAGGTAATATTTTCTGGTGGTAGGTTTCCTTGCCTCCTTTAGGACAGAAAGCACATCCTCTGAGTAGTGGTGTCTGAAGGGGATCAAAAGTCTATCACCCACAGAGTCAGGGATAATATCTGTAAGTGTGGGTGTTGCAGAGTTTCTTTGTCTTTTGTCAGTAAGTTCACCTTGTAGGGAAACTTGAAGTGATTGAAAGTCAATAGTGTAGCCACTCTGAATTAACTCCCTCTCACACCAACAAACAAATTTTCTACAACAAAATGAATCAGAGGGAGAAACACGGCAGAAATATAAAAACGTAAATACGGTTAGCGCTTTCACATCACAGATGCATCTTCAGACCATGAATGAAACATAAGCTAAAACCACTTTATATACTTAAGCTCTAACAAGTTGCTGTTAATTGATTACATCTATTCAGCTCTCAAGTTAGAGACAGCATATTAATAGGCATCTAGCCAAAGACGTACTGCAACTTGCTAACCCCAACAATTTAATACACAAACTGACATCCCATCAGTGAAGTAAAAATCAATAAAATAAGTACAGAGTTTTTAATAAAACAAATATAAGCAGATTTTTATAAATGTCTTGTTTTTAGATAGGGCTTAATCAATGTTTTATCATTAAGCCCTGGTTCTTTTTCTGCCTATAACTCAATAATCCATTTTAACTCTCTTAATTCCAGTTTATTTTTCATGTCACCCAGCCATGAATCTTGAAAAATACATTCAATATCTTTGAACTGGAACTGATGCATTCCCCCTGCACAAATAGCATGTTTGGCTAGAGCACTTCTATCTGGTTCATTATTTCTGATGGCAGCCAAATGCTCTCTGACCCTCTCTCTCAGTGAGCGAGTGGTCATGCCAACATAGAAGGAAGGGCAAGCTAAACACACAGCCAGATATACTAAATTCCTTGTTTTACAGTTTGCCTTAACTTTAAATTCATACTTCTTGTTTGTTATAGGATGTACAAAATTCCTGTCGTCACTCACATCACAGACACTGCTTTGCCCACATTTATTAAGACCATTAATCATCTCATTGGACTTTTTTGGTTGACAAAGTAACCTTTTGAGATTCTCCTTTAGAGAAAATTGGCAAATGGTAATGCTTGGTAAAGGTATGTACAGAGCTCCAGGTAGCAGCTTCTAGGATGTCCCAGGTAGGAACACCTCTGAGAAAGGCTGTAGAGGTAGATGCAGCCCTGGTTGAATGGGATCCGATTCCCTGTGGGACAGGTTTTCCATGGTGCTTGTAGCAGAAATGAATGCAATGGCCTATCCATTTAAAAATAGTTTGCTTTGAGATAGCCTTCCCCTCTGCCCCTGCAGCAAATGCCACCAGCAGTTCAAATTTCCTTCGAGATTTAGTCCTGTCCAAGTAAAATCTAAGTTGTCTGTGCACATCTAATGAATGGAGTATCTGTTCCCCTTTGTTCTGTGGATTGGGAAAGAAGGTTGGCAAATGAATGGACTGATTGAGAGCCACACTGGATACCACCTTGGGCATGAAGGACGGATTGGTTCTGAGGGACACCCTGTCTGCATGAAAGATGATGAAAGGCTCCACAGCCATCAGGGCCTGTAATTCAGATACCCTTCTTGCTGAAGTGACTGCTAAAAGAAAGGCTGTTTTCCAAGAAAGGAATTTTAAATCTACACTAGCAGCTGGGTCAAAAGGAGGAACAGTGAGTTTCTCCAATACAAAGTTAAGGCCCCAGGCTGGAGTTGGGGCTCTCCTGGGTGGTCTTAAATTTTTGGCCCCTCTGAGGAACTGCTTGAGCAGTGGATGTGAGAAGAGGGGAGGTTCTGTGTTATAATGAGCTGAAATGGCCAAGGCGTGAATTTTGATGGAGGAAAAAGAAAGCCCCTTGTGAAGCATCTCAGTTAAGTATTGTAAAATCTGAGGTACGTTGGGCGCTGCTGGGCTCATCCCTTGAGATTGGTTCCAGGCACAGAATTTTTTCCTTTTTCAGCATAAGATTTTCTAGTACTAGGCCTCCTTGCCTCTAAAATGATATCCATCACTGGTTTACTGACGGATGGTAAGGGAGAGAGATTAGGTAATTAGCCAGGCTGCTAGGTTCAGGGTTTAAAGCGGAGGGTGCAGAATCTGATTCTCCTGTTGGACAACAGGGTAGGGGTCAGAAGCAGGTGCCATGGGACCAACAGTGAAATACTGCGCAAGAGGGGGTACCAGAGTTGGCGTGGCCAGTCTGGTGCACTTAATGTCGTCCTTGGTTTGTCCTCTTTGATCTTTAGCAGTACTCTGGAGAGGAGAGGCAGAGGAGGAAACACACATACTGATAGGTTTTTCCAGCTGAAGGACAGAGCATCCACTTTCCAAGCCTGTTTATGGGGATTCCTTGTGCAAAATTTGTCCAAATGGTAGTTCTGGGGGGAGGCAAACAGGTCTATATCTGGGCTCCCCCATTTGTTTGTCAACATGTTGAAAATCTTTGGTTCCAGTTTCCACTTCTGTGGGTCCATGAGCTTTCTGCTTAATCTGTCTGCCAATGTATTTAGTTTTCCTGGCAGGAACTGAACTTGTAGATGCACTTGGTAGCTCAAGGCTGTGTTCCACAATGCCAAGGCTTGTCTGCAGAGGGGGGTAAAATGGGTACCCCCCTGCTTATGTACCACATAACAGTGGTGTTGTCCGTCTTTAACATTAATTGTCCTGGAAGAATGTGGCTCTTGAGGGCTGTCAGAGCATTCAGAAAGTACAGTTTTGTACCTACCATAAATGTAGATGTTCGAGGATTCCCTTGCTGCAGTCCTGACTATTGGGTATAGTCCCAGTCGGCCCGAATTACCAGAGAGAAGGCTGGCGTGGCGTCGGTCATGTAGACTGGCGTCAGTGCGTCAGGGTACTATATGCTTATGACGTCATCATTTCAGTCTTTTTCTTGCCCCAGATGTCAGAAGACCAAAAGACAAGTCCCAAGCACCAATAAACATGTACAATATATATATAAAAAAATATAAAAAAATATAAGGCACCTACACAACCACCCTGAAACACAGAGGGAAAGGAGGGAGGGAGGAGGAGACTGCATAGTAGGAATCCAATCCTCGAACATCAATGGGTAGGTAGGTACAATGTTACTACTTTTTCTACTTCCCCTGCTTGCCTTCCCTTGCTGCAGTCCTGATCCCAAGGTAGAAGGGAGGCTGGCAAATTATATAAAGCAGAGGAGCTGACAGCATGCCTTGTAACAGTAAAACAGCTGTGGCAAACCAGCTCTAGACTTAGAGTATATAGGCAGTGGCTAGAGAAAGAATGCACTGAACTCCAAGTAAGTGCTTGCTTCCAGAATATCCTTAGCGCCACCCCCTTAGAAATGCTGTTGAAGTGGCAGTAGCCGCCATGATGGGAACAAACCAACAAAATGAAAGCCAATCCACCTAGAAAAGTTTTGTTTTGACACATAAAGCAAAGCAAAAGACTTAAAACTGAACTTAACAAAAAAAAATGAGACCTGCCAAAAAAATCTAAAATCTTTAGTCCTGCTTGAATACCTGTGTAATTGCCTGTGTTTTCCCTTTTTTCCCCCTTTTATTTTGAGTAAAAAGCAAAAGCAAATGAATAGTTTGGTTTAAAGAAACCACCTTACAAAAAACAGGAAGGAAGGATTAGATTAGCACATGGTAAAACTGTCCCTGTCCTTATGGAAGAAATAAAGGGCTCCCATAGGGCCTGCAACTCAGACACCCTTCTTGCAGAAGTAATAGCCAACAGAAAAGCCGTCTTCCATGACAAATATTTCAATTCAGCAGTGCCCGCTCAAAAGGTTGTAGAGTAAGTTTTTCCAACACAAAATTGAAATCTTTTGCTTGCTGTGCACCAAAATAAAAAAAATCTCTTCCATTTTTCTTGCGACACTCTTGGTACTAGGAGCCTTCTAGCTTCCATAATCGAGGAATCGAGAGGTAAGCCATGGAGGCTTCTTTTACAAGACTCCTAGAAGTGGGTACCCAGTGTGTTTAGGCCAATCTGGAGCTATCAAAATGAAACCCTGCAATACTTTGGCAGCTGGTGGTTTAGTGGAGAAGAGAACAGATCTCTGAGTTCCCCATCCCATGACACTGTTCAATTTCTGAAATACATGAAGATCCGTTTCACGGTGGGGATCCATGATTTGTCTGTACATCTGAGTCTGCTACCTGTTCAGTTCTGAGAACCTCCCCCTGAAGAGTCAGTTGCAGGCTTAGCAGCAGTCTCCATAAAAATCATTGCTTGCCTGCAGAGAGATAAGAATGTGTTCCCCCCTTGATGTGATGTACCACATGTGTTGTGTTGTCTGTCAGAAAACCTGCCTGGGAAGAAACTCCTTGATGAGCATCATCAATGCAAACTGGACTGCTAACATCTCCTTCATGTTGATATGTAGATGCTGTAGTCTGGCAGGCCACTTGTCTTGTATCCACTTTCCATTTAGATGAGCCCGGTGTCGTGTGCATCTGTCGTTAAAGTATCTCTGGACCCTTCTCTGGGGCCTCACAGAGAGTCCCTTTGTTTGTGACATTTCCCTGGAGCCCACCACAAGAATTCAAATCTTGCTGTGTCCATACATTTACATTTTGAGATTGCAGCTTCCTCATATGCAGTTTGGCATTGGGAAGCACCAGACCAGACATATGAATGCTATGAACCTAATGACTGAAGTTGCAGACTGCACGGGAACCGACTGATGAGATAGTTGATGAGAGTAAAGTGATCCCTTTTGTTTGTCCGGCTGTAAAAGGCCATCTGGGCTATTGTATTCAGTCTCACACCAGCATATGCACATGTCTTGAGAGGAGGTACTTTTGGACTTTATTTTTACAGAATTTAGGCATCTAGGCTACACTGCTCTATTATGACCAGATGCTGTAGAAGGTGTTGTTTTTTCCAGAATCAGCCAGCAGCAATCATAAAGATAAGGATAAATGAATATGAGCCTTGAAGCCTTGTAAAGAATCACTGAGCCAGAGAAGCCACTCTGGGACTCTGTAGATATGATCAGGCAAAAGGCAAGAGAGAGAGAACTGAAAATAATCCAGTGAAAACAGCAGATACTTTCTGCAACTTAGCTTTATATTATATGGGCACAAGGTAAACTGAGATCCAATCCAGTTACCATCCAGTGATCCTTGCCCCCAGCAGAGTAACAGTTGCTAACGCCAACATCTTGAACTTGGGAATGTCCAGATAAGTGTTGAGGATAGATAAATCATGGGGGTGAGCGCCGGGTCACTCTGGTCAGTCGGCGTCAGCCACTTGACCAGTACATGACAGCCTACCTACTCTGCTCTCTATTCGGGCCGACTGGGACGCGGACTATACCCAATAGTCAGGACTGCAGCAAGGGAAGACGAAGAACATCAGCTAACATTTCTTTTTGATTGATATGCAGGTGCATTTGACTTGGGTTCCATTTTCCCTGAATGCACTTCCCTGCTAGGTGAGCCCCCCATACATAGTCTGATGCATCTGTTAGGGTTTGGGCGGCAGTGGGTAGAGTGAATGGTAGCCCCTTGTTTAGGTGGCAAGCTTCTGCCCACCAAAGAAATTCCAGGCGTAGGTAAGGTATGATAGGAATCATTGCTTCTACATCCTGAGAATGTTGACACCATAGGCTTTTTAGATACCATTGTAGTATATGAAAGAGGGGGCAGGAAATTACTGGAGAAAATTAAAATAGAATCCAAAATACTGGGAGCAAATAACTAGAGAGAGAAAGGTAATACAGTAGGATGAGGCCAAATGGAAGTTTGAACTGCAGGTTAGAGACTGCTTTCTCTACTAGGGATTGATTTCAAAGTGCAGGCAAAGATAAAGGGACACAGAAGTGCTAAGTTAAAGACAAGCTCTGGTAGGGCATATAAAATACTGTACAACTATATCAAGAGCCAATCAGTGGAGGTTAGAAAAGATTGGGAAGAGACTGGAAAAGCAATTTACAAGAGAAAAAGGGGAGGACAAATATAAGGTTCCCAAAAATGAAAAAAAAAGTCCAGAAGGTTTAGGATATTTTCTTGGAAGTGTTTGCATAGGTATTTTTATACCCCAAGCACACTTTAAAGAAATTTTCCTCAGGTAGATACTGATAGCAAATGTTCGAGGTGTGATGGAGAAGGAGGTAACTGGGAACATATGTTCTGAAAGTGCAACAAGCTGACATACTTAAAAAATTTCCAAATGAGTACACTGTCAGAAGCATTGCAGGAACAAATTGCTGTTGTTATGTCTTTTGGCTTTTCCCTGTTAGGGGTCGCCACAGCGGAGCTCCGGTCCGCTAATGATTGGCAGTTGATTTTTATGTGCCGAGTTACCAGCCCTGACGCACAACCTTCAACAAAGGTACGCCCATTCACGCATGTCTCCACGCAGAAGATGCTCTAACTGAGAATCGAACCGGACAGCGTCTTACTGTGAGGCGACAACGCTACCGCAGCACCACCACCGCGAGTGCAGGAACAAACTGCTGTAACCAGGGAAATTACTCTTTTGAGCTTGATCTGAATTGTATAAGCCTTGCCAAGTTTAGTCTAACTGGCTGCCAAAAAAGCTAACCGGTAGAAAATAAAACTCAAAATCTAAAATAACCAACTGAAGTGATAAAGAACTGTAGATGTGATCTTTACAAAAAGAAAGGAGCAAATTAAACAGAAATAAATGGATTTTTTGAGAACAATACACACAGGATAATGTTCAGAAGGAGGAATGATGTTTAAGGGAAGGGAAGAATTGAGCACTTGTATAATGTTGGAGTAAATGATTATTGTTAAAAAAAACAAACAAAAAAAACAAATGTACACTGCAGGAAAGTAATAAAATGTCACCATAGTTTGTTTTTTTTCTCTATTAATGCATGTGTACATGTCATTATGTAAATTGTAATTTAATAAAGATGTTTAAAAAAGTTCAATGCAAAAGAGTGCAGTACAGTTGCATGTGGTAAAAAATCTGTTCCCATCTCGTAGGTTTTAAAAGGTACTAGTCTTCAGAGAGACAGGATCATAAAAGACTTTGGTACATACAAGGACAACTCTCTCATTCTATCATCATGTTTCCACCATAGTCAGGAAATCCTTCTATATGGCCTAGTTAATTTCCAAGGGGAGGATTTCAAGATTCAAACAAGTCATCCTGCTGCTGTACTCTTCCCTTATCAAGCCCATCATCCAATGCAAATCCCCCTTTAGTACTTACAAATCGGAATATACTCAACTAGAAAGACCCCAAAGAAACCTAGATTATCAGAACTCACACTACACTCAGTAGCCTACAAGCTGTTCCAAGGTAACCAGTGTCTTGCTTTTCAAGCCATGAAAGACCCACTCCTATTTGATGTTCTCATTCTTTGTAAAACCAGTGGCTCTACAAACACCAGCACTAGCAGCCTAACTCTACACTAACAAATCAAAACTTGCTGGGTTTACAGACTTCAAACTCAACGTATTTCTAGCCTATGGAATAAGCTACCACTACAGGTCAAACAAAGTACTACTTTGACTACCTTTAAGGCTGGTCTTGATGACTGGATGGGTAGACAAATTTACTTCAGGATTGTCATGTGGAGCCCTGCTCTACTTGGGAGAAAAGCACTATTAAGTGCTTGAAAAGAGAAGCATGAACTTAATTCGTGGACAGGCATCTTATGGTCCTTGTGATTGCGTGCCTAGTAATATTCCTATGGTAACATACCCCATAAAGGAATGACAAAAGCCAATTGTGAAGGTCAGTACAGGAAAGCTACAATTTTTGAATTGCTGAAGTCATCAAAATGTCAACACATGCAATTAAATCAGAAAAAATGATGCCCCATACCTAACACACTGTTAGTTATTTAACCATTGTGTCACAGGTTTTAAAGGAACAAACTACTACTGAAAAATCTATATGGAAAGAACTGAGGTTTAGAATGGTGCAAAGCATGTGCATAAAGTCAAACAGAGAAAGGGAGGGAGCTACATTTACTGACCCAGCAGACACATGGAGTTACTTGTGCTGCTGGCCAGTTTCCAAGTTCATATAAAGTTCAGAAACTTCCACAGTAAGAAGGAAGAATGGAGAGGTATGAAGATTTGCTTTACAAGACAAATGGTGGAAGGACTTAGAGTTCAGTGGAGTGTGAAAGTACATAAGGACACGTTAGGGATTTTACTATACTATGGGTCATATAAAGATTTTGAGCCTGTTAAGATTCTTCATGGGGGGACCAGAGTTTTAAGGTTGAAAGGTAGCCAGTTTAAGTAGCTGAAATGGAGGAAGGCAGGTAGATTTTTGTGTGACTGTGCAAGCAAGAGAGACCCACTTTTTTTTTTTAAATACCCAAGAAAGAAATTTGGAACTACTTCCAAATTAGAGGTATGCTCATTAGACATACTTTCTGTTGTGTAACTGTACTGCAATCTATTTTCAAAAACAACAAAGAGTTGAATGCTGCTCCATATGCTTACATGCATAATTTTTAAGGAAAAATGTTTCAAAAAGCAACCTATCGAGAACATCAAACCAGTGTTGAAATTAAGTTTTTTTGGGGAAAAATAATGGAAATTATATGTCTGCTATGGAAAGAAATAAGCACTGTAGGACATAAAAACACAGTCATTTTCTTCAATTTAGCACAAAATTAGTTTTCTTTCTCCATACAGATTCACAGGCTTCTGTAGCCATGGCAAAGCTTGTTGCACTGCTAAAGGAAATACACTGGAAAAAGCATTAAGGAGTGAATAAAGGTAAAAAAAATGTACTTACATTGTGTATTCTGAAAAGACAAAGAGCAACAACATGGGCACACCACTTAGCACCAGCCCCGCAAGTGCAGCTACAGGAGGTGATCCGACATCGATCAAACATCACAGCTACGTTATATGCCCCTTTAGGAGGGACCACCTGAGGAGGAGTCACTGTAGCACTTAAATGGAAACCTGTTTAAAATAAAAACAATTACATAAAGAAGGGAAAGCAAATTTATTCTAGTAAACAGGAACAGCAGCAAGATTCCCACACACACAATCATATTATCTAACAATTAGGTGGACTGGAAAACATGGATCCATTTTTAAGCCATGACCCATTACAGCCAAACAGTCCAATAAACGTGAAAAAAAAAAAACAGAATAGATTATTTCAGTAAATAGACAATGTACAGTAGGCTGCAGAAAAACAATCGCACAAGTTGTGGGAGTTTACTGGAATTGAATGTCTGTAACAAGGAGGGCTACCTTCTTTAAACACTAGGACTTATTCAAAGTACTAGGACCATTTACCAAACAAAACTTTCCCCTGCTGACGACATCCTCCATCTTCCCATCACACAAACTGCAAGATCAGGCTCAAGTTCTGAGGTGAGTAAAATTAGGAAAATCAGAGAAAGTGATACAGAGGCGCAAAATAAAGGAGGTAATGGGGGGGGGGGGCACGTACTACCAAAGAAGGCTTTTCTTCTTAAAACTCCATCATTACAGTCCACAATGAAAGTTATGTACTCACCATATTGCTAGATCTATGTTGCCTTCCTCTATCGAACTCATCAGATAAGCTTGTTAGACCTGATCAGATCAGACCTCAGCACCTTTTTTCAAACTCCTGGATCCAGGGCTCACCCGCCTCCACTACTCATAATTCCTTCATGTCCCTACAGTACCTCAGATGGAGCTTGTCCTCCTATAACTAGCATTTATCTCAGAAATACCACAAAATTTAGCACACACCAAATGACAGAAAAATAAGGAGTCAGCTGTATGTTGAATAAATAAAAAAGGCCCTAGTCTAGTCCAGTTGATCAGTCAACAGCTAGTACATGACAATTAAGGTAAGGGGGAGATGGAGGGAGGGGAAAGCTGAGCCAGAAAGAAGGCAGCACAGATGCAGCTTTATGGTAAATACATAACTTTCATATCCAATGTTATCTTTTCCATTTGACTCAACAGATGGGACAAATTTTCCAAATACCAATAACTCCGTGTGGTATCTAATGAGAAACAAAGGTGTGAACAGAAAACAAAGTAGCTACAGCACAAATCTCATCAAGTGGCACTCTAGCAAAATAAGCAGTGGAGGCTGCCACATCCCTGGTTGAATGAGCTTAAGGTCTGGGTGGCAATACCAATCCCATTTCTATACACAGAAATGCAACACAATCAGACAGCCACCCAGATAAATTAACTTTAGAAATGTCTTGGCCAATCTTTGTCTTAGAAAAAGAAAGAAAAAGCTGGCCTGCTTTTCTAATGTCTTTAGTACAATGCAAGTGGAATCTCATTTGGCTTTGACTGTGAAAATCTATAAAACACTTTGTTAAAGAAAATTATGAAGAAAACTGATAGGTTAATGGCCTGATTGAAATTTACTTCAGAGGCCACTTTAGGAAGAAAGTGTAGACTGGTCCAAAGACCTACCGTATTCTTATGAAAAATCAAGTAAGGAGGCTTGCAAGACGAGGTTTCTAACTTCGAGATTATCCTAGCTGAAGTGACAGCCACTAGGAAAGTCATTTTCCAAAACAGACATTTTAGTTCTGTTGAAATTGCTGGTTCAAAGGTGGGTCCGGTTAGGGCCTGAAGCATTACAGTAATATCCCAAGGAGGAAATGGGTCACTGACAGAATATCTTGGAAGAAAAGGTCTTTTTAAAAATGCATTAGAATTTTTTTAACAAGCAAGAGAGTTCTGATTTTGTCTTACATGAAAGTTAGATAAAGCGGCTTGCTGAACTTGAAATCATTAAGAAACTAGCTCGTTTCTGAAAGGAGCCCAACAAAAAATCCAAAATGGATGTGCTGAAAAAGTTCTAAAACTTTGGGGATGCCCAGATAACAAACATCTTCCATCTGCTTTTGTAAGCCTTCATTGCATTTTGTTTCTGAGATAAAGATAAAATGTGGATAACTGATGCATAAAGTCTGCCATCCCTGGCCAATACTGGACTGGAAGAATCATGCAGTTAATTTCTGAGCTTTCAAGACTCAGTGAAGCTGCCTGAGCAGATGAGATAAAAGATCTGGAAGAGGAAATCCAGCACGCAGGAAGGGTGTTTCAGATGAGGCTAAAGGAAGGAGAACTAGACTTGTAGAGGTCATAAGAGGGGGAATTAACATTACTATTGTCTTGCACATTATGACTGAATAAAAACTTGGTTATAACGGGAAAAGGCGGAAAAGAATACAAGAGACCTGGGGTCAATTGTGGACTAGTGCATTCCTTGTTGAATGCACCTGTGGGGAATCGGGGCAAAGTAGTTGCTGCACCTGATGTTCAGGTGGGATGCAAAAAACCTAGCCGAACCTAGCAACTGAAAATTTTAGTTGCCACTGACTGGTTGAAGGACCGTTCATGAAGTAAAAGGACAGATCTGCTCAGTTTGTCTACCAAGACAATGGAACTCCCCAGGATGTGCACTGCCACTAGAAATCCTTGGCAAGACGCTGCCCACTGCCACACCCTCAGGGCTTCCTGGCATAACAGGTATTAATGGGTTTCCCCTTACTTGTTGATACAGACAACTGCAATGTTGTCCGTCTGGATGAGTATCACACCCATGGGGAGGGAGTCCTGGAAAGCCTGCAACGCTATAAGTACTGCCTTCATCTTCAAGACACTGACGTGAAGTCTGTCCTATGTCATCCACCATGTGCCTTCAACCATCCTCCCTTCAAAATAGCCCCCATCTCAGAAGGGAGCCATCTGTGGTCACAGTGGCTGTTGGTAGCAGAAAGGTGAAGAGCCAACCCCATATGACTATCAGAGAGGTCAGCCACCAAACAATGAGACTCCTGCATGTTTGGTGTATGACATATTGGGAACTGAAGGGGTTGTTGCATCAATGACAACTGGAAGATACAATTGACTGCAGGACTCTCATGTAAAAATCTTGTCTAAGGCACCAGCAGGACTAAGGCAGCCATTGAACCCAGAGGACCGAGGATTAATATGGCTGGAAAGTTTGAAGAAGACAGTACCTCAGAAGCTTGGTGATTGAGGGAAAGAATAAAAAGTTATGTACTCACCATAACGTTCCATGTGAGTTGCTCATCTCGCCTTCATTCTTAACTGATGGGTTCGGAGCCGATCTCTCGGTTCCGGTATGATCACATGCAAAGCTCGAGGCCAAGCCCCCTATCCCATGATGCACTGTGAATTGCCTCAGATCTTGTTTGCTGTGTACACTATAACCATATATAATAGTTATTCCCTTATAAAAGGGAAGAAGAATTTGAGCAACCAGGATGAAACCAACATCTAGGTCAACTATCAGCCAGGAGGGGGTAGGAGGGAGGGACACAAGAATGAAGGCGAGATGAACAACTCACATGGAATGTTATGGTGAGTACATAACTTCTTAATGTGAAGTTGTTCAATCTCACCGTTCATTCTTAACTGATGGGTAGTATCCCAAGCACCATCAAACTCGGGTGGCTCACACGAGTACATTTCTTAGGACCGTGGACCCAAAAGATGCTATCCTCGGAGGCCTTATCCACTTCGTAATGAGTGATAAATGAATGAGGTTATGACCAAGTGGCTGCTGCACAAATGTTATCAAGGGGAAGTTTGGCTGAAAACAGAGTATGTAGAAACTGCTCTGGTTGAGTGAGCTTTAATATTGTGTTGCAAGGGCATATTAGCAGCTGAATAGGCAAAGGTGATGCAAATCAGACAACCATTTAGACAGAGTTGTTTTAGCTGCTGGTCTACCTTTCCTGGAGTCAGAGAATGAAACAAATAGCTGGTCTGATTTCCTGAAATCTTTTGTTCTATCCAAATAAAATCTGAGCTGTCTATGAACATCAAGTTGGTGCAGCATATACTCTAACTTTTTGGAATGATTAGGGAAGAAAACTGGTAACTCAACTTGGTTAATATTGGATTCTGAACAAACTTTGGGCAAAAAAGAAGGATTTGTCCTAAGTGACACTCTGTCAGCATGAAAAATCAAATAAGGAAGGTTAATAGATAAAGCCTGAAGCTCTGACACTATGCCGGCAGAAGTAATAGCTACCAGAAAAATGGTTTTCCATGACAAATATTTGAGGTCACAAAATGATGCTGGTTCAAATGGAGGAAGAATCATAGTGAAAGCATAAAATTTAGATTCCATGGAGAATAAGGAGTTTTCACAGATGGTCTCATGAAATGTCCCCATGAGAAAAGCTTTGGATAACTTGTGGGACATATTTAAACAGTCAACCCCAAGATGAAAATTAGAAATAGCAGCCAACTGAACCCGAACTGTTGCTGCTGCCGCTCCCTTATTAAAGATCATAGTCAAAAATTCCATTATGGATGTCATGGGGGCTTGGTAAGGATCAATATTATTTTTAGAGGCCATATGGAAAATCTCTTCCACTTACTAAGATATAATTTTCTAGTGGTGGGCTTATGAGAAGACAAAAGCATCTGTTTTGTCTCAATGGAAAGGTTATGAAGCCTGGCTATTATTGGAATTTGAACAGCCAAGCTGTCAGCTTCAATGAGTGCAGAGAGGGATGAAGGTCCCCCGACGGGTGGTCAGGAGGTCTGGGACTGGGTCCAGAATCCAGGGATCCTCCAAGAGATGAGGTTGAAGGAATGGGAACCAGATTTGCAGAGGCCAATGAGGGGCTATAAGAATGATGGTCCTTACCAGGGATTTTGCTTTCTGTAGAATCTTGGGTATCAATGGTATTGGTGGAAATGCATAGAGGAGACCCGGGGGCCAATAGTGTACGAGTTCGTCCCTCAGGGCTTCTCCCGGAGGGGGAATCAAGGCAAAGTAGCTCCTGCATTTTGTGTTGATGTGACTGGCAAAAAAGTCGCAACAAGCTGGCCCCATTTGCGGAAAATCCTGTCCGCAATCTCTTTCTTGAGGGACCACTCATGTGGCAACAGGACTGCCCTGCTTAGTTTGTCTGCTATCATGTTGGATCTCCCCTGGATGTGCGTTGCCAACAGAAAGCGCTGGGAGGAAACAGCCCATTACCAAACTCTGAGGGCTTCTAGACAAAGGGGGAAAGATCTGGTTCCCCCTTGTTTGTTCAAATACCAGACTACTGACATACTGTCTGTCTGAATCGCAATCATTCCTAGAGGAAGAGAGTCCTGGAAGTACTGCAACGCCAAAAGTACTGCTCTCATCTCCAGGATATTGATATGCAAAAATGTGACTCATGATCGGTCCATGTGCCTTCAGCAGTCTTTCCCTGAAAATGCCCTCCCCCACCCTATCAGGGAAGCGTCCGTGGTCACAATGGCTACTGGAGGGGGTAGAACAAAGGGGTGTCCTATGGTGACATGAAGAGACGTCAACCACCACTGTAGGTCTTTCTAGCAAGAGCTTGTAATCAATATTGTGTGGTCCATGGGTAGTTCCTGGTAAGACCATTGAGTGAACAACAGCCATTGAAGGATCCACATATGCATTCTCGCTAATGGTATGGCTAGGATTGCTGCTGCCATCATACCCAATACTTTCAGATCTTCTGAAGCTCGTGCTCTGTCTTTTGATACCAATGTGCTGACATGCTGACGAAGAAGAAAGACTCTTTCCATTGCTAGCCTTAGAGTGGTGGTTGAGGTGTCTAGCTCTGCCCCAATAAAAACGATATGCTGCGATGGCATCACAGCAGACTTTTCTGAGTTGACTGTAATGCCTAGATGATTGCAGAGTGACAGTGTGTACTCCCTTGCCTGAATCAGTTGATGCCTAGTGGTGGCGGAAAGGAACCAATCGTCTAGGTACAGAAACACCTGGAATCCTAGATGTCTCAGGTGAGCCGTAACCACTGTCATGCATTTGGTGAACACTCTGGGGGCTATAGTGAGACCAAAGGGCTAGAAACTGATGATGATTAGCTTCCAGCCGGAAACGCAGGTGATCTCTGGATGGCCTGGCCATCTTTATGTGGTAGTATGCATCCTTGAGATCTATCGAGCACATCTAATTGTCTTTCCCTAAGAAGGGAAGTATAGACTGAAGTGTGACCATCCGGAACTTCTCTTTCTTTACAGATTGGTTGAGTCTGCTGAGGTCCAAAATAGGTCTCCAGTCCCCTGTTTTCTTTGGAACCAAAAAGAATCTTGAGCAAGTTCCAGATCCTGTTTGGTCTGGTTGGACTGGCTGGATGACTCTTCTAGCAATTTTCGGACCTCTATAGTTGCCTGTTCCCTGCAACTGGGTGGAACGTCCGGGATTCTCCTTATGGTCAGAGGGGGTGTGGCGAATGGTATGAAGTACCCTCTGGAAATGATACTTTGTACCCAGCTATCTTTTGTTATTTTTAGCCAGGCGTCTGGGTACAAAGATAAGCGACCCCCAACAGCCTCCAGAGCAGGACAGTAGGGCCTCCTTTCAGGAGCACTGGTAGGGTTGCCCAGAGAAGTCATCTGTCACCCTGGTGTTGCGGACCACCTCTGCCGCGAGGGCGGCATCTTCCATTATTACCCCCTCCTCTGCCCCTGGAGGAGGGGAGTTCACCATGTGTGTCCTAAAAGGCTCCTTGGGCATTCCGGAACCACATTTTCCCTCCCCTCTGACCTTTGGGATAAGGTCGGTTAGGGGTAGAAAAACGGAATCAGACGGCAGACAGAGTCTTTCCCTCCTATTCACACCTGGTCAAGGTTTCCTCCACTTTAGGCCCAAAAAGGGATGAGCCATCAAAGAGACTGTTCACGAAGGATGAATTGAAGGGCTCCACGAAGAAACACAAACACATCCAGGAATGTCTTCTAAGAGTGATTCCTGTACCCGCTGCCCTACTCGTTCCATCAACTGCATATGATATGAGACGCATGGATGAGTTGACAATAGAATTTAGGGTAAAAAGCTGGGCAGCAATTTTATCAGAGGCTCCTGCATCTACTGTACCCTGAAAAGTATCTCCCAACTTCTTAAGGAGATATCTTTGAAACCTAGTAAAATGGGTTAAGTAGTTCATTGAACGGAGAGCAAAAGTCGCTGAACTGAACATGCATTTCCCATATCTATCCATAATTCTAAGACTCTCTATTAGGAGGATGGATAGATGAGGAAAGTCTCAGATATTTCCTTTTTGGTGGCCGCCGCCACCACCATGGCATCAACAGGAACTCCTTTGGCTACGGATGTTTCGTCTAGTGGGGCTGATATAAATTTGTTAGGCCTCCTAGGGACAGGCTCTGTAGACTTCAGTGACTCCCATGCCCTTCAAGACACCAAATGCATGAGCTCATCAAATGGCATAGACACCCAAGAGGTGGAGGATTAAGACCCAAAAGCCTTCTGGAGAATTGATTCATCCTCAGTAAAGTTTTTGGACTGCCAATTACCCTACGGATCTCAATTATCTCGGCAAAGAAGATATCCTCAGAGGGGGACCCTTCTGACTCATTCAAGTCAGTATAAGATGTTAAAGACTCCTGTGGGGAGTCCAAGCGTCTCCTCTTGCACAATCTCTTCCTAGGAGCCTCCTCAGTGGAGGCTTCTGGAGAGGTCTCAGAAGAGCAGGGGCCACCCTGTGGGGCTACCTGGGGCTCTGGGGCTCTACGCTTAGACTGGATCATGGAAGCAGAAGCAGAAGTAGACACGGGCGCTTTAGGGGATGAAGAAGCAAGGCCTGAAGTCGAAGATGTCTTGGGACAAAGCTCTCCTCATGGCACTGAAGGCACCACTGCTCCAATGGGAAGGAGTCAATGGATCCGAGGGAACTGTCAAACCCCCCGGCACCGAGGCAGTGGGCTCCGAGCTGGAGGAAAGAGCCAAACTCATCCGAGCCGAACCCCCGAGAGGGAGAGTCAGCACAGACAAGTCGGTTCAACTATCCTCTCCGGATCTGACTGGCGAGTGTCGGCTCCTAGAATTCCGGGTCGGTGCCGAGGATATCAGAGTGGATGGAGTAGAGGACATGAACTGGCCTCGATCTCAACAGCTCCACGATCAACAGGTCTGATTCTTCTGGCTCTGAAGGGCTGGTATGGCTCGGAGTAGTAGTAGACAAAGCAGTAGTAGTGGTCTTCGGCTCCGAAGCTGCTTGGGTCAGAGCTGACAACAATTTAGCAAGGCCTGGTGCCTGTAGATGTTTCTGCACCACTCGATCCATATCCAAATATGAAAGGCTGACAGATTACCTAGAAGAATGAACAGATGGTGCCGACTTGAGTAATGGTGACTGAGGCACTTCGGATACCGGCTCCAAGGCTGTGGGCTGGCTCCAAAAGGAAAAGAGAGTCGGCTCCGAAACCTGTAGAGACAATGTCACAGACTCATCAGATTTTTTTTTTTGAATATTTGGAGTCCTTAGATTCAACAGATGACTTGGAGGACTTAGAAGATTTGCTTGCAACATCCTGGTCACTCAATGCCTCTTGAAAAGGGTGTTTTAACAAACCCCTGTCCATTCATTTCCTTTTTCTCTCTACCAGAACCATAGATGAAAAGGAATGGCAGATAGCACAAGATTCTTGCAAGTGGACAAGACACACACACACACACACACACACACACACACACACACACACACACACACACACACACACAGAAGAGCCTGACATAAAAGTATCCAAAAATCCTTAACTATAACTACTATAGAATAATAAACACACACACACTGCCCAAAAAGTTAACTAAGCCAAAACAACGAGGCCAAATATTTAAAAAGTAAATATAGTAAATATCTATAAACACACGGGAAGGGGAACTGCAAGGAAACTATAAGAGCTAACTATCTAACTACCCATGTCAAAAAATTACTAATGCTATATAATAAGCTACTAAATAAAAAATTTTAAAGTTTACTGGCCCGAGCTTTCACTGGAACCTCCGATCAGATGCTGCAGCAAACTAGATCTGAGGTAATTCACAGTGCATCATGGGATAGGGGGCTTGGCCTCTAGCTACTGGAAGACCTCAAGCTTTGCTCCGAACCCATCAGTTAAGAATGAATGGCGAGATTGAACAACTTCACATCTCTTGATTCTCAAAGTGAAGCTTGGCAATCCGGTAACTATTTGGGCTTAACTAGAAGAATATAGTGAGAGCCAGCATACCTCCAGGAGTCTCCTTTTGGGGGAAGGCAACCAGTTGAGGGTCCAATCCCAAGTTACTGCATTACTTGCAAAAACTTCCTGACCTCAGGGCTATTTGGGGGATGAGGAAGAGGGAGCTGATTGATTCATCTAGATCCTCTGCTGGTAGCCCTAACCTGGATTCCAAATACTTAGACATACACCTGCACTTTTTGAGCCTCTGTGGGGTGGATCTGATTCACAGGATTCAAACATACTCCTTAGGACAAGGGCTTGGAGAAAATATTTCAAAGAAGACAATGGGGATTCAGGTAAGGACGGACAAGTATGAACAATGGCCCTTATCTTGCATGAGGACACTAATCGTAACTTGGGCTTCCTTAGTGTTCCTGAATAAAAACATCAATACATACCTGCAACCTTCATACGGTACAACTGGCCTGTATTACTCATGACTAAAAAGAAGATAAAGAACTTTGACGGCAAGCAGGAAGATAGTAGGCACAAGTAAGTATGTAGTGCTGCAGATGGCTTTACAACCTCTTCCTCAGTTTCAGCTTATTATGAGCGAATTGGCCAAAATTAACAACAAAATTTCAGACTGTGTGGAGAAGCTCTCTACAAAAACAGCAGAAAACTATCCCTTTCAGGATATGCAGACCAGCTAACTGAGGCCGATGCTGCAACTGGCTACCTTGAGACAAAAAATGGATTCAAAGCAAGACACATTGATGCAGAGGACAAAGAGATGGAAGAACCCTTGCAGAAGACAGAGATAGATGGAAGAACCCTTGCTCTTGTACAGTATGTGAAAATGCTGCGAGTTCTACAGCATTGCCCTTCTGGCAAGTAAGCTGGCTAAGTGGACTGAAATACCAATGAATGTTTTATAGCAATCAGCTTTGAGGCCTAGATACCTTCAACCAATTCTGGCATGTTTTGAAACTTGTGCTCTCAAGGACAGGGTTCTAGGGTCTATCATTTTTAAGACAGCCATGCAAGGTGATAATAATAAAATAACTGCTGTGTGTGGTGTGAAAGGTCTTTTCTGCCAAGACCCACATGATGATAGCTAAACACTAGCCAATGATCAAATCTTTAAGGCAGCATAAATGCAAAATGAGGTGACTATTTCAAGCTCACTGCAGGTTTTGTTTTCCCAACCAATCCAGTTACACCTGCCTTCTTTTTGAAAAGTCAGAGAGAAAGATAATTTAGCTGCTTGGGTTGGTAGAATGAAGTTAGCTGCAACTTACTTAGGAGGCAGATACGAGTGATGTTCGACACGGCCAGAACAAAGTTTTTTTTTTGGCAAGTGTCCATGTATTTATTCTGTGTTCAGAAGAGCAGACTGGACTTTGTGAATGCTTTTGGCTAGATAACTAGTTTTTCACAAAGCATGTGGTTGGAAAAGTGGCTCCCTCTCTAGGACTGAAATGGAAAGAACATTCAGAGTCAGAGCTGTCTAAATGTATATCCATCATTTGGTAATCTGGTATGGATTGAGTTTAAATTTTAAACTTGTATTATGTTGTAGGAACATTTGAGCATCAGGGGATGTTACGCTTAAATGCTGAAAATTATTAAAAAAGCATCTTAACTTTTGGTTCATCTGATTCTGGGAGAATCCTGTTATGTTCATTGCAATGCTGGGTGTTCCTGGTGGGGACGGAGGTATTCTGGTGGAGTTTATCCCATACACATGTATGTTACAGAATTGGTGGCAGGGTAGCAGTCACCAAGGCAGACTTATTGTTACCTGCTACTCCTTACAGATGAACCGGCCCTATTAAAGAAGGTGGGTCTTCTCCAAGGAAAGATATCAAGCCTGTATATATTTGAATGTTTGAATATGTATTTTGTCTTACGTTTTATTTTCTTTAAGCCTCTCTCTTCGCTTGACATTAACCGGAGAGGTGAGTAGCAAGCACAGTATAATTATGTTTAGCAGATGATTGCACTGCAATGCTATAATGGTAAACACCATAATGCTGGATGGAAAATAAAAGCAGTTATACAGTAATAACTTTCATATTAACCTGATAGTGGACACGATGACTATATCCATTAATGTAAATGGGCTTGTGCCCACTGAAATGGAAAAGGGTGCTGTGGTTTCTGGAAAGAAGTTAATCAGACACTACCCTGCTTCACAAACTTGAAAGGAAGGGATTACAAACTGCTTAAGAGATTATGGTTCAAGGAGACTGAGTCCTATTATCCAGGGGGAAGTGCAGGGAGGTAATCACACTGGTAAGGAAACTATCTTTTTGAAGACCTTCATAGACAGACTATATGGAAGCCTGATCTGCCCTTCTTTAAGGAAGAATGGGATGCAACATTATAACCACAGTTAGTGTGTATGACCCCCCCCCCCCCACAAGTTAAGATTTTTAGATCAAGCTAGGGTGATTTGTTCATGGATTGAGGCTCAAGATGCTATTTGTCTTTGTGCTAGAGATAGGAATTTAACAACCTCTAGGCAAGAGGTGAAAATTTCCTTCCGAGGAAAGAAGTTTTTTGAATAAAAATTTAGGTAAGATGAGATTCAGAAACATGTAAGGAGTAAAGCAAGAATTCACATTATTTTCAAAAAGGCACCATTTAACAGCCAGACTGGATAGGATTTCTCAAAGAGAAGTACACACTTGCCTGCAGTAGTTCAAACTGCATGCCAAGAGTGCCCTTGGAATATTCCTCAATACTGCTGACCACTGCAATTAATAACAGACTCTTCAAGTAAATAAGTAAGTATAAACAGACATTGGAAACCTTCAAACACTGGACCTTACCCAGTTTGGGTTCGTGCAGGGCTGAGCGTGTCTCCTGAACCAAACTGACTTCTTCTAATCAGTCTCCAGAGCCGTGGGCGAGGGTAAGGCGGCCAACACAGCCTATCTGGATTTCGTCAAGGCCTTCGACACCATACCCCACTCTGGAATCAAAGATAAACTTACTAAGCTGGACATAAATTCCTACGTCACTCGATGGGTTGCCAACTGGCTTACTGACAGAACCAACATTGTAAAAGTAGCAGACTCCAAATCCAGCTCCAGACAAGTGGAGTACCTCAGGGTTCAGTCCTGGGACCGCTCTTGTTTGGCATCTACTTCTTTGAAGTACAGGCCAACACTAAGGGACTCTGGCTAACAAAGTTCGCAGATGACTGCAAACTGGGAGCCATTATTGAATCCCCAAATGATGTGGATATTCTACAAAAGGGCCTTACAGAAACAGATCCTTGGTGCCAGAGCCATGCACTCAAGCTCAATGCCAATAAGTGCATAATTATCCCCTTTGGGAAAAAACATGTATCCATGAATTACCACATAGGTAGCAGTACACTAACCACCAAAAGTGTGATAAGAGACTTAGGAACACAGGTGGACAAGTGGTCTCACCTTCGATAACCACATCGCCACAACAGTCAAGAAATCCTTCTATATGGCACACCTCATCACTAAGGGCTTTTCATCCCGAAAAAAGGAGGTCATTGTCCCACTTTACTCATCCCTCATTAGACCCATCATAGAGTACAATGCCCCATTTGGTATGTACCTCAAGACATCTGCAACAACTGGAAAGGCCGCAGAAACACCTCATAAAAAGAATAACAGGCCTAAAGCAGATGCCCTATGCTGACCGATTAAAAAAAACCTCCAGCTATACTCTGTCACATATCATCTACTCAGAGGCGATCTGTTCTTAACACACAAGGCCATGTCAAACCCAGAGCTGTTGGACATGTTACACTTAAAGAAATCCCTAATCCTTGTCATCACAATGAACAAAACATGCTAGACGGATAGGTTTCTGACCCAGATACTCCCCATACTCTGGACTAGACTACCCATACATGTCAAACAGAGTGCCTCCTTGGCCCTCTTCAAGAGGAACCTTGACGACTGGATGGGAGATAGGAAATTTACCCCTGGGATCACATCAGTTGTCCTGCTAGACAGGGGTCCGGGGAAGTAAATATTGTGGGAAGAAATAGCCAGGGAATTGTTATGGCTAGGCTTGTACAGGCCCTATTGGCAGATAGCCTAAGTCGCACTGGAATTTCTGGGCAGGCCTTAAGGATTTAGCTAGGAAAGGATACTTGCAAGATGGCTTCACATTGATCAACAAAATAATTCGAGCTCTAACTGTGTGAAAAAACAAAACTCAAATGAAAGGCCAGTAAAAGCTATTAATGTGGATAAAATTCAATTACTGGCTAGTACTTGTACTGTATGGATGTCAGCAAGGAAGATATTTGGAGAGAGAAAACTAACTAGAAAAGGAGAATGAAAAACTCTGGGAAAGAGTTTGCAGCTGTTCTGCAAAAAAGCAGCTCAAAGTTTTAGCTTTGGTGGCTTACAGTAATTTAAAGGAAAAAATAAATCTAATGCATTCAGATGTATTTAAGATAAGTGAAGCAATGAACAAATAACAAAAGACTGGAAGAATAGAAGAAACTTTAGCTATTCATATGAGCTGATAAAACTGTAAACATCAGGGGCAGAAATGAAGAAAAGGATGGCCGAGCTTGAGGCTTCTCAAGCAGAGATGTTCGAAGAAAACAGAGCTCAGAGAAAAAACATGAGATTTTCTGCTGTACCACAGATACTGGAAGGAATAAAATACATTAATTTAATGGAAGTAAATGGACAGTTCCAGGGCAGTTTTTTTTTCAAATGAGTGGGCTCATCATGAATACACTGCAAATCTGGTCATGAGAAGGCAGCCAAGACCTATAACAATAGAGAGACAATCACACCATCAAAACAGATGCTGCTGACAAAACTAACGTAGAAGGGAAAATTACTAAAAATTGGAAATAGAGTGTTCAAGTAAAGTGAATACTCACTCTACACTAAGAGAAAAGTACAGTTTTGTACCTACCATAAATGTAGATGTCCGATAGGTATGCATCTGCAGTCATCACATATGGGTTGTCCTGCCTCAGGCAGCCCTTCGGTCGGCCGGATTCCAAAGTCTGGGTCCGGCGTCGGCTGATGTTGCCCTTTTCCCCGACGTCAGTGCGCCTGGGGTATAAAAGTGTCAGCCGACGCCATCTTCCTCAGTTTTTCTTGCCCCAGATGCCAGGTGCCCTCTAAGGAAGGCTAAATTTGGAGGAATGCAATAAATTCCAAACATGCACAGAAATATATATATATATATATATATATATGCATAAAAAAAAAAAATATATATATATATATATATATATATATATATATATATATATATAAAACAAATACACCATAATAGATAACCCCAGCAAGCTATGAGAGGGATAAGTACCCAATAAATACCACAGAGGGGAAGGAGAGAGGGAAAGCCTGACTGCAGATGCATACCTATCAGACATCTACATTTATGGTAGGTACAAAACTGTACTATGTCCTTCAAGGATGCATCTGCAGTCATCACATATGGGTAGAATACCATAGCCAATCTGGGGGGTGGAGGATCTATGTAAAGGATGGTGTAGCTAAAATGCCCTGCAGGACTGCTGTAGCAAAGCCTGCTCTGGATCTGGAATATAAAGGTAAATTGCAATGCTTGGAAAATGTATGCACGGAGCTCCATGTAGCAGCTTCTAAAATGTCCTTGGTAGCCACCCCTCTTAAGAAGGCTGTGGAGGTGGCTGTGGCCAAGGGCGCCCGCAGGCAGGTGCAAGGGGGTGCACTTGCACCCCCCTGGATTTGGCTGGCCCGGAGACTTCATTTTCTTTTAATTTAAAAAAAAAAAAAAAAAATAATTTTTTTTTTTCTTTGCGTCAAGTTGCACAGATGGAACAGGTGTTTGCGACATGATTTCATCTGTTCTGTCTGTGCGACTGTTGGCTTACGTCTTTAGCTTCCACCTCCTCCACCCCGCGCGTGGAATTTCAAATCCAAAAGAAGTTGGGACGAGCGTACAAGTGAGAGGTAAGTGTGTGCGTGTGTGTTTTTAAGTGTTTGAGAGGTGTGTGCAAGTAAGAAATAGGTAGTTAGGGCCGGGGATGTTAAAAGATGTTGGGACGAGCATACAAGTGAGAGGTAAGTGTGTGCATGTGTGTTTTTAAGTGTTTGAGAGGTGTGTGCAAGTAAGAAATAGGTATTTAGGGCCGGGGATGTTAAAAGATGTTGGGGCGAGCGTACAAGTGAGAGGTAAGTGTGTGCGTGTGTGTTTCTAAGTGTTTGAGAGGTGTGTGCAAGTACGATAATTAGGTATTTTCAAATGAAAGTCTTCATCTTTGTAAAAGTTGTTGTTCATGTTAGTTTATCAGAACTATAGGAATTACTATTTGTTCAGGTTAGGAATCTCCATAAACCTTCCCAGTCTACAATGCATACATGTCCTCCCACCCAATATATACCATATACCATCCACAGCACAACCCCTTGCAGAATGTTTCATGCAGTTAAGCATTATCCTGTAATGCTAATGTCCCCTTTATCGAATCCTAAACTATTTTCCATACCAGTGTGTTATCTGCTTTGGAACTGTTCTTAGAGAGTGTGATATTACTCTTCCAGGGATGTAGGACAGTGAATTCTGTATGAATTAATCAAATGAGGCTGCCCACAAAGGGTGTGGGGATATTGATGCTGAACAGAAGATATGGCAGAGGCATTGCAGAAAGTTTGTAGATTTAGGATGGATGGAGCAGCTTATTGCGTCATGTTCATCTATTTAGTTCTGATGTTGCCAAGTGAGCTTTATTGATGCATTAATGATGTTTTAGTAAATTATTTATGAAACATACAGGTAATAGAGTAGCATATACATCATTGATTAAAATTAATTTAGCAGTCACTGGGAAGATGGATGGCTTTTTGAAAAGTCTCAGTGGCTTATAACAAAGAGCTTTGAAGGTCGCACTTGTTTTCCTACATCCTTACTTTATTCATGCAGGATGTCAAATTTATCTGAAAAATGCTTTGCACATGTGGTACAAAATGTGCTATGTGTATCTTAAATACTGAATTTGTTTTACTGTACTGTAAATATTTTTAAGAAATGTATTTTTGATTTATGATGAGATCATGTCTTGGACTGCTAAGGTTGAGAGCTATGGTAAGAACTGAATTCACTGAATATGTTTGGGGGCTATATTCACCCAGTATTGGCTTTGTTCAGGTATTTATTGGCTTCATCCAGGTTTTGTGCTAAGGTTGAGAGCTACGGTAAGAACTGAATTCACTGAATATGTTTGGGGGCTATATTCCCCCATTACTGGCTTTATCCGGGTGTTTTTTGCTAAGAGGTTGAGAGCTATGGTGAGAATTGAATTCACTGAATGTTTGGGGGCTGTATTCACCCATTATTGGCTTTGTTCAGGTATTTTGTGCTAAGAGGTTGACAGCTGTGCTATGGTGAGAACTGAATTCACTAAATGGTAGCCATTTAAGTTTCAGTCTTCCTGTTTCACAAAACAGCTGATTTGGCATAGTGGTATGTTGCTCTGACTGTTTTGCACAGGGTCCCCTGGGTTCAAGACATGGCAGTGAAATGTATGGTGGAAACGCAGCATTTTATTCTAGCAACTTTCCAACATTATACAAGCAATGTTTAAAATGTGTCCCTGGTTTTTGGCCTTTGCCCCATATATTTTGGCTTTTTCCAGATTTCTTGTGCTGCAAAGTTCAGAGATACAGCTGAGTGTCGAGTAGATTTTACAAGCTGAGAGATGCAGGGAAGCAAAAGTTTAGTGCTGCTTATGTTTGGTCTGCTTGCATTGTTAATAGCACAACAGATAGTGTCCTTGCTTTTAATGCTGAAGGCTGTGGGTTCTACTCCCACAGTAGGTAGATGCATTGCTGATACTGTACTGTGTTGTAAAGGGGGTGGATGCTGCAGTCCTTTTGGTAAAGATACCTAGTAACTATGAACCTGTTATCAGTTTGCTATCCATTCCCTATTGCGGTATTACTAGCTTATCATTTTTTTATTGCATGCAATAAAGGCAATTTATTCTTCAAGGGTAACAGGCACTTTATTTGTAGATTAAACAATGACATATAAAGCAGCAACCTCTTTATTAGTTACAAATTTCTTTAATGTGGATTTTACAGAGATTGTACATATTTTTTACTGATACTGGTGGACTATAGAAGGTTAAGTATACTTTTTATGATGGAAATGTTCTGAATTGGGCAGTTTTGTCAGTGGTGTATGCATTTTGTTTCATTGTTTACTGGAAAAATGTTCAAAACAATAATTTTGAAATGTCCTCTAACAACTGTACTGTATTGTACAAGGAATATAATGTAATACAGTCAGGAAGGTGTATCAAGAGCATGTGTATGTTATGTTCGAGGGGCCTATGATTTTGAAGACAGCCCAGAGTTAATATTTATCTGCCACTGGCAAAATGTATTTTCTTTGAATGTGGGTTTCAATGCTGTTTCAATGCATGTGAGTTTCAAGGGCAGTGAAGTTTTAATGTTAGTCTATTTTCATTGTGAGACTGCATTGCTTTGTTTAACAGATATGTATTAGGGTTTGTGCTGTAAAATGCAAAATAAAATGTTCAAATGAAATCCTAAATCATCGCAGAAGTAAAGCAGTATGCACATTACAGTGTTTATGGTAAATGGGGCAAAATAACCAAGGAATGGGACATTGGAATGGCTGCAGGGGGAGGCTCCATTCGACCATGATTTTGTGAAGGGGGGGGTAGCGAACTCAGACAGCCCTGATTGAACTATACCTCTCAGTTGTCCATATCTTTGCAGAATGAACAGATATTTGCTTCTTATTTTTGGTTTGTTCCTCATAAAATTTGTGGTTTTCTAGCAAATCATTTAGGAATGAAGTCACTAAATGACACAGTTTCAGACGTCATAACCTTCAGAAAAATGCATGCTAATGCAAGACTGTCTTAAGTTTATACAAGAGCAATTTTTAGTAGTGTTTGTATGTTCCCCCAATATATTTGGCCTTGTCCAGATTTCCTGCATTAAGAGGTTGAGAGGTACGTGCAAATCACTGTAGATTAGGAATATCCAAACCTCTCAATTGTCCCCAATTTTGGCTCAAAATGTTGCTCTCCCATAATAATCCCTCCTCCAAAATGGCAATTTTGGAAGAAAATGTGGAGGGTTTACAATTGTATATAACTAATGATCAGAGTTATAGATTACTTTTATTTCAGAAATGCATGTAGATGCTCTTATTTTGTTAGCTGCTCAAGTTAACAATGTTAATACTAAAAGGTGTCCCTTTTTTGACAGGTATTTTTGCATCACATTTTGGTCCGTTTTTCATAAACTTGTGGTTTTCTGACTAATTAGTGGCAAGTCATTAAAGATTGAAGTTAGAAAATAATGGCAGACATTTGAGTTTCAGATTTTATATCCTTCAGAAAATTCGTACTAATGCAAGATCTACTACTGTTCTATTATCTAAGTTAATAATGCAATATTTAAAAACTGGCCTTATTTTTGGGCCTGTGTCCCACTTCTAGTTCTATGTATGGCTTTGTCCAGATTTCTTGCTCTGAAGTTGAGAGGTATGAGTCCAAAAGACAGTCACTGCTATATATTCAAAACATCAACCAAAGCAAACAGCGTAAGGACTGCCACCAGTTCTGTAGAGAAAACAGTTTATTCCAAATTCAAACCACAAAACACGATTTCATAAATGAAATGAAATACGTGTTTTGTGGTTTGGAATATTTGGAATAAACTGTTTTCTCTACTGAACTGGTGGCAGTCCTTTACGCTTGTTGCTGCCTTGGTTGATGTTGAGAGGTATGAGTGTTAGAGCCATCACTGTCAGCCAGAGACATTTCAAATTATGACATACTTATTTCACCCCACCCTCCATTGTAGTGGCTCTGGATGTGTCCAAGGAAGGCAAGGAGCAGTTACGCAGTGTAAGTGTGCAGAGCATTCCCCCATCCAAGGTAGATCACAAATACGACCGTGGCTTTTCATCTGTCCTTGATTTTGCAGAATGTTCTGGTTTTCTATCAGATTTTTATACTGTTGATTTAAGCTTCTTATTATTCAGGAACTGCATGCTGTCACAGTGCCCTGCTACTCTGTTTAAGTAGCCATGGTTTAATGAACATCAGGTAAGCTTGTCGGAGATTGTAAGATGCAAGTAAGCTTTAGTAAGCATATTGTTAAAGAATTACCAGCATTGAAAGCCTTTTCGTTGTTGCCATGCAGAGAATATTTACATAACAAGATAATGTACAAGCCTTGGGTATTGAAATGCATATGACAGTATTTGTAATAAAAGGACAGGATTACAGTATTTTCAGAAGCTCATTACATTTTATTGGAGACCAGTGTCTTATAGCAGTGTCTATGTGTTAGTACACTTAGTTAGGTGGCTTTAATGGTATATGGAAAATAAGCATTGCTACCTTACTTAAAAGCCAAGCCCTGCAATAACTAGGTAAGCTCCACACTGAAGTCAAAACACAATAGCTCTGGTGGGTAAATGTACTCTGTAGTAATCAAGAAAGGCAAATGTTTGAAATAACTACAGCTTACGTGCAAACACAATAGGTAGTGATGAAACAATGCTCTGCTAAAAATGCTTTAATGCTTCACATTGCTGAGCTGCAGATCAGTTATTATCACTGGCTACCAGGATTTCACCCACTTCAGATCAAGCACGGTGCTGTTCAGTGCAACCTTCCCAGAACTAATTCAAGTCTGACCAGAATTATTTTGTGTGTGTGTGTGTGTGTGTGTGTGTGTGTGTGTGTGTGTGTGTGTGTGTGTGTGTGTGTGTGTGTGTATGAGGGAGGTAGCATACCCCTCAGCTGTCCAGGTTTTTGCAGAATGTCCAGATTTTCGCCCCATATTCCTCCTAAAAGGATTGAAGTTGCTAAATAATGAGACATTTCAGTTTTAGATGTCATATCATTTAGAAAAATGCATACTAACACAAATCCTGTTACTCTTGCAATTTTCTAAGTTTGAGAGCCATATTTATAATCTGTCCCTATTTATTTTAGGCTTTGTCCAGATTTCTTGCACTAAGGTTGAGGCCTTGAGGGGTATGGTATGTTTGTGAGGAGAGAGAAAGTGAAATGCCCAAGTTAGAGTTAGCAGGTGGAATTTATTTTCAAGTGCATTTTCAAGGAACTGTGAGTTTTAAGGGAAGTGAAGTTTACTGCTGCTCATGCCAAGTCTATTTACAATGTGCAACTGTTTTGTTTAGCAAATGGTATCTCTACTGTGGTATAAAGTTTTAAAGCTATGTTAGTAGCACCACAAGTAGAATACTTGCATCTTAATGTAGAGGCTTGAGGTTCTATTCCTACAGCATGTACATTCGTATGCTGCAGTCCTGAGGATGTCCTCCTTTGGATGAGATGCCTAATGACTATGAACCTGTTTTTCAGCTTGCCATCCATTTTCTATTGCAATATACCAGCTTACCATTTTTTTTAATTTAACATAGGCAATTTATTCTTTGACTGCAGCAGGCACTGAATTTGTAGATGAAACACTGACATATACAGTTGTTTTCTAGCAACATCTTCATTAGTTTCATATATCTTTAATGTGGAATTATTCAGATTACTTTTACTTCGGCAGAGACACTCAAACAAGTGTTGCTGTATAATACAAGGGATATAATTCAATTATATATTATAATTAATACAATCAGGTAAATCAAAACTCTTGCATGGCCCTAACAGTGTGCAAGGAGCCTATTGCTTGAAAACAGTTCAAAGGTAAATAACCTGCCACTGGCCAGATGCATTTTCTTTGAATATGGGTTTCAATGCTGTTTCTTTGAATGTGGGTTTCAATGCTGTTTCATTGAATGTGAGTTTCAAAAGTAGAGAAGCTTTAATGCCAAGTCTGTTTTCATTGTAAGACTATTGCTTTGTTTAGGTTTAGTAAATGTCTCAGTGTTTGGGCTATAATGTTTGAAATAAAAGTTTTAAATTAAATCCAACTGCCTGTAATCATTGTAGAACTAAAGCATAAAACAGTATGCACACAGATTTGAACAGTGTCTATGGCAAATGGGGAGAAATAGCCAAGTAATGGGACACTGGAATGGCTGTGTGGGAGGGGCTTGGGGTGGGTGGACTTGGGAGGGGCTTGGGGTGGGTGGACTTGGGCGGGGCTGTTGGCAGGGGGCAGGGAGAGCTATGTGGGTGGGGCTCTGGGTTTGCACCCCCCTGCAAAAAATCCTGCGGGCTCCCTTGGCTGTGGCTCTGGTCGAATGAGGTCTAATGTTAGCTGGCACAGTTTTTCCATGAAAGGAGTAACAAAAACGAATGTAGTTTCCTATCCATTTAGAAATTGTCTGTTTTGAAATTGCTTTTCCTTGTGCACTAGCAGCATATGCTACAAACAGCTGGTCAGTTCTTCTGTTGCTTTTAGTTCTGTCCAAGTAGTAACGCAACTGTCTGTGTATGTCCAGGGTGTACAGAAGCTTTTCCCCCTTGTTTTGTGGATTTGGAAAGAAGGTAGGCAGGTGAATACCTTGGTTTAATGAGACCCTGGATACCACCTTTGGCATAAATGAAGGATTGGTTCTCAAAGAGACTCTGTCTTGATGAAAGATAAGGAATGGCTGTACTGCCATGAGGGCCTGTAACTCAGATACTCTTCTTGCTGAGGTTATGGCCAGAAGGAAAGCAGTTTCCAAGACAGGAACTGCAGTTCCGCAGATGCTGCTGGTTCAAAGGGAGGCAGTGTTAGTTTTTCCAACACGAAGTTAAGGTCCCAAGTAGGCACTGGTGGATTCCTTGGGGGATTAATGTTTTTAATTCCTCTTAGAAACTGTCTTAGGAGAGGATGAGAGAAGACAGGTGGATCAGTATTGCACTCTGCTGAAATTGCTGAAGCATGAATTTTAATGGAAGAGTAAGACAGTCCATTGTGGAGCATTTCTGCCAAATATTCCAGGGTATGTGCCATGTTCATAACTGTTGCATCTAGGCCCTTTGAGGTGCTCCAGGTGCGAAATCTTTTCCATTTTGCTGAGTATGCCTTTCTTGTGGAAGGCCTACGAGCTTCCATGAGGATATCCTTCACTCTCCTGGATAGCTTATCCTGGTGATGAATCAAGGTATTTTCCAGGCAGCTAGTTGTAATGTTTTCAGGTTGGAATGCAGAGTTTTGTAATTGTGCTGTGTCAGGAGAAGCGGCCATTGTGGAAGAAGCCATGGTTTCGTCCGTGATATGCTCTTTAGCAATGGGTACCAGTGCTGTCTTGGCCAGTCCGGAGCTATCAGAATCACTCTTGGCTGCTCTGCCCCGATCTTCAGTAAGACCTTGGTCATTAATGGAAGAGGTGGGAATGCATACACTGTTAAAGTTCTCCAGCTGAAAGAGAGGGCGTCCACTTTCCATGCTTGTGGGTGGTATGTCCTTGAGCAAAATTTCTCCAGCTGATGATTGTGTGGGGAGGCAAAGAGGTCTATGTCCGGTCTCCCCCATGATTGTGTTATCTGATGGAAGATGTCTGGGTGCAGCATCCATTCGTGTGCATCCATGATGTTCCTGCTTAAGCTGCCCGCCAGTATATTGTCCTTTCCTGGTACAAACTGGGATTGCAGCTGTATATTGAGTGTCAAGGAAAGTTCCCATAGATTCATTGCCAGTCTGTAAAGAGGGTAGGAATGGGTGCCTCCTTGCTTGTTTATGTACCACATAACTGTAGTGTTGTCTGTCCTTATTAGCAGGTGGCCTTGATGTAGAAATAACTTGAAGGCCTCGATTGCATGTATCACTGCCAGCATTTCCTTTTGGTTTATGTGCATGCGTAGCTCTTTTTGTGACCATAGTCCTTGAATGCACCTTCCCTCCATGTGCACTCCCCATCCGTGGTCTGAAGCGTCCGTTGTAATTGTTTGGCTGGCTATTGGTTTGCTGAAGGGCAGACCCCTGTTTGACTGGCTTGCTTGAGCCCACCACAGAAATTCCATTTGAAGGCATGGGATGAGTGGTATCAAAGTTTCCAAGCTGTGACTGTGCTGAGTCCATAAACTCCTTAGGTACCATTGTAGTTTCCTCATATGTAGCCTTGCTTGAGGAATCAGAAGGATGCAAGAAGCCATGTAACCCAGGGCCTGCAGGATTTTCCTTGCAGTCAGCTGAGTTTGTCTTGACAGGTTTTTGAAGTACTCCGGTAGTTGACTGTTTTTCTTCTGTGAGGAAAGCCATTTGGGTGGTTGTGTCTAGATCCGCACCCAGAAAAGTTATTCTTTGGGATGGTACAAGTCTTGACTTGTGAATGCTGACTGTATATCCCAAGGCCTGAAGAAGGCTGATTGCATAATTCAAGTGTTTTTCCAAAATTATTATTATTTTTTTTTTGGCTGTCCGCTTGTATAATGCAGTTGTCCAGATACGGGTATATTTGCATCCCCTGAAGTCTGCAGTGTGCAATTACTGATGCCAGGCATTTCGTGAATACTCTGGGCGCAGTAGATAAGCCAAAGGGCAATGCTGAGAATTGATAATGCTCTGAACCTGCAAGAAATCTGAGGTGTCTTCTGCAGCTTTGTCTGATAGGGACATGCAGGTATGCCTCCTTGAGGTCCAGAGTTACCAGCCAAGACCCCTTGCTCAGCATGGGAAGGAGTTGCTGTAGAGTCAGCATTTTGAATTTTGGCACAATGAGATAAGTATTTAGTGCGGACAAGTCGAGAATAGGCCTCCATTGCTTTTCTTTTCTTGGAACAAGGAAGAGTCTGGAATAAAATCCTTGGCCTTGTTCTGAGAGAGGAACATTTTCTATTGCTTTCATTTGCATTAAGTTGGAGATTTGCTTTAAAGCCTCTGCCCTTGGATTTGGTGGCAGGTCTGGCATGCCTTTTCTTTTCGATAATGTGTGGAAATGGAACCTGTATCCTTTTGTCTATTATTTGTAGAGTCCATTTGTCCCTTGTAATAATGTGCCAATTTTCTGAAAATAATGAAATCTTTCCGCCCCAAAGGTGCTTCCAATTGAGCCCTGTTTGGCGGTGTCAAAGTAAAGTCATTGAGTCTGTCCTTGTGCAGCAGCTGTAGGCCCTGCACTACCTCTCTGGTTGGGAGGCTGCCACTGACGTCCTCTGTAGGAGCCTCTAGCTTGCCCTCTACCTCTGGCACGCCTGTTCTTGCCTCTCTGAAATCTCTCTGTATCTGGAAAGGACCAGTTCTCGGAAGGCCAATTTCTGCTGAATCTTGGTGGCTGGACTTGCATAAAATCTTTGACTGTTTGTACAGATTTTGCCTTTTCTTCAAATTTCTTTAAGACCTCCTGAGCAGTGGAGCCAAATAACTTTTGCTTTTCCAGTGGAGCATCCAGAAGCTTTGCTTTAACATGGTCTGGCAGAGATTGTTCCTTCAGCCAGGCATGCCTACGTATGACTGCACCTGTCATAGCTGACCTACATGAAGCCTCCAATGCATCATAACCACACTGCAAGAAATGGTCGCTAACCTGTTGAGAGTTATGTACCAGATCCTAAAGTGATTTGCGATCTAGGGGTTCAGGGGAAGACAGTTTTTTATGCAATTAATCTAACAAATACTCTTGGTACTGTATCATATGAAATTGACAGTTTAAAGCCCTCATAGAAAGGGTAGCAGAAGTATACACTTTTTTACCCCATCGCTATAAAGCCCTGGACTCCCTTTCAGATGGGAATGGATTTTTTGTAGTGACAGCTGCAACCCCCTTAGGGCCCTGGGAAATAGTTTCTGGATCAGCAGAGTGGGCCTTGTAAAGGAAAAGATGTGATTCCGGGACCCTGTAGTACCTATCGGGTTTGGCAGGAGCCAGAGGGAGAGTGTCAGGGGTTGTGCTAGACTCAGAGTGCACATCATCAATGACATTCAAAACAGGGGGAATAGCCAAAGGTCTATGCTGAGGCAAATGCAAGAAGGTCCTTAATCTCTTCCTGGAATCAGAGAATTCCTGGCCCTGCCATTGGAAATGCTCCCTCATAGTTTGCAGAGTTTCCCCAAAAGACAGTTCTTCAGGAGGGGAGGCTGAAGGGATAGATTTCTCTGCATCAGAATCCTCGTAGGCCGAAAAAGCCTCCTCCTGGTAGTCCGAGAGAGCAGAGCCATCAGAGGCCTCATCTGAGGAGAGGGGATCAGAGGGCTCAACCCTGGGCCTTTTTTCTGTAGGAGGTTGAGAGCCCCTGTCCGGATGAGGCTGAGAGCCCCTAATTAATGAAATAAGGTCATCTGCTAGACTAAGGATCTGAGAACCTGTAGTGGGTCCCTGAGGGAAAACCCTGGGAGGCATAGATTTTGAGTGTTTAGCAGCTTTAGCCCTAGAGAATGCCTTAATAGACATGGATGCAGGAGGCCTGGCTGCACCACGTGCTGGTGTAGTTTTGTCTAAGGGAATGGTGTCGGAAGGTTCCTGGACACCAGTTTCCAATGGAGATTCAACAACCGATACAGTAGTGGCCTCTGGGGCCGAGGTTGTCGGTTGTACGGTTTCGGTGGATGGAAGTACCAAGGACTCGGTTTCAGCCGAGACAGAGACACTCGCGGTAGGCCTGGCCGTGGTTTCAGCTGAAACCGTGGACCGCGTGTCTCGATCCTTGTCCTTCCGTTTCTTTATTAAATGAGAAGGCGGAGTCTCCGACGGCATACTGTAAGCAAAACTAGCCCCAAAAAATTCCTCTGCAAACTCCGACCCACGTCTTAGAGTGCGTCGGTTGAAGGAAGCACAGGCGGAACAGGCCGAGACTTCGTGGTCTGGGCCTAGGCAAGGTAGGCAGTAAGAGTGGAAATCCTTATGAGGTATTTGTTTCCCACAAGTTAAACAATTATTAATTTTATCTGACATCGGCTGAGGCAAGAAAGAGTCCCCAATGGGGTACTTAGCTTTTGAAGTCTTCGGTTTAGCTGAATTACAGGAGCTGGCCGACCGGCACTTGCGAACTGCTTCTGCTTCGGGCACCACGCGGCAAGAAAGACTGGGGAAGATGGCGTCGGCTGACGCTTTTATACCCCAGGCGTTCTGACGTCGGGGAAAAGGGTGACATCAGCCGATGCCAGACCCAGACTTTGGAATCCGGCCGACCGAAGGGCTGCCTGAGGTAGGACACCCATATGTGATGACTGCAGATGCATCCTTGAAGGACATCTATTTTTTTTTTTTTTAATTTTTGGATAGGGATGCACACTGAAACACCTTAATTTCAGATCTCCAAGTATGGAAACAGAAAAGTACAGTTGTGTACACTTACTATAAATGTAGATGTTAGAGTGTATTCACTGTTGCAGTCATTACATTTGGGTAATCTGCTGGCAGGTTGCCCTCAGTTGGCCTGATTAACAAAGTCATGGGTCCTGTGTCGGTTGCTGTCCCTTCTTCCATGACATCAAGTCGTCAGGGGTATAAAACATGCAGCCGACACCATTACATCAATTTTTCTTGCCCCAGATGTCAAGGTGCCCCCCCAAATGGGGAGCAAAATATATATAAATAAATTAAAACACAAAAATATACCTCCAAACAAAAGCAAATAAACCAAAAAGGCTTTTAAGTGTAGTAAAAGAAAGTAAAGGCATAGTAAGAGAAAAAAGACAGGGGGCTGGAGGGAGGGTAACCAGGACTGCAACAGTGAATACACTCAAACATCTACATTTATGGTAAGTGCACACAACTAAAGTATGTTCTTCGTGTTTCACTTTTGCAGTTATTACATTTGGGTAGACTCACAAAGCTAAGGTTGGGAGGATGGATTTATACAGCATTAGGACCGGCTATAAGGCCCTGAAAAACAGCAGTGGCAAAGCCAGCTCTGGATTTAGAAAAAAAATGGTAAATGATAGTGCTTGGTGAAAGTATGTACTGAACTCCAGGTAGCAGCTTCTAGAATATCCCTGGTAGAACACCTGTGAGAAAGGCTGCAGAAGTAGATGCAGCTCTGGTGGAATGGGATCTGATCCCCTGGGAGATAGGTTTTCCATGGTGCTTATAGCAGAAATGAATACAATGGCTTATCCATTTGGAAATGGTTTGCTTTGAAATACCCTTTCCCTCTGCCCCTGCAGCAAAAGCTACCAGCAGTTCAGATCTTCTTCGAGATTTAGTTCTGTGCAAGTAAAATCGAAGTGATCTGTGTACATCCAATGAATGCAGAATTCACTCTCCCTTGTTATGTGGATTAGGAAAGAAAATTAGCACATTAATGGACTGATTAAGAGCCACACTGGATACCACACCTTGGGCATGAAGGATGGACTGGTCCTGAGTGACACCCTGTCCGTATGAAAGATGATGAAGGGCTCAACTGTCATAAGGGCCTGTAGTTCAGAAATCCTTCTAGCCGAAGTGATTGCTAAAAGGAAGGCTGTTTTACAGGAAAGAAATTTTAGATGTGCAGCAGCAGCTGGCTCGAAAGGAGGTAGAGTATCTCCAATACAAAGTTAAGGTCCCAGGCAGGGGTTGGAGCTCTCCTGGGTGGTCTCAAGTTTTTGGCCCCTCTGAGATACTGCTTTAACAGAGGATTAGAGAAGGGGGGGGTATGTGTTGTAATGAGCTGAAATGGCTGAGGCATGTATTTTTATGGAAGAAAAAGACAGGCCCTTGTGAAGCATCTCAGTTAAGTATTGTAAAATCTGAGGTAAATAGGGCATTGCTGTGCTTATCCCTTGAGATTGATTCCAGGCACAGAATCTTTTCCATTTGTCAGCATACGATTTTCTAGTACTAGGTCTTCTCCCCTCCAAAATGACATCCATCACAGGTTTGCTGAGGGATGCTAAGGGGGAATTTAAGTGATTAGCCAAGCTGCATGTTTCAATGTGTGGAGCTGAGGGTGCAGAATTTGGTTGTTCTGCTGAGATAGTAAGGCGGGTGTTTGAGGCAGGTGCCATGGGGGAATTTGTGACAGACTGCGTAGGAGTGGGTACTAGCGTTGGCAAGGCCAGTTTGGAGCAATCAAATCATTTTTGGTTTGTCCTGTTTGACTTTTAGTAGAACTTTGGAGAGCAGAGGCAGAGGGGGAAAGGCGTAGACGGATAGATTTTTCCCAACTGAAGGACAGAGCATCCACTTTCCAGGCTTTTTTGTGAGGAGTTCTTGAGCAAAATTTGTCCAACTGGTAGTTCTTGGGTGAGGCAAAAAGATCTATGTCTGGGCTCCCCCAATTGCGTGTCAATATGTTGAAAATCCGTGGTTCCAGTTTCCATTTGTGTGGGTCCATGAGATTTCTGCTTAGTTTGTCTGCCAAGATATTCTGGTTTCCTGGCAGGAATTGAGCTTGCAGTTGTACTTGATAAGTCAAGGCTGTGTTCCACAATGCCATGGCTAGTCTGCAGAGGGGGTAGGAATGTGTACCCCCTTGCTTGTTTATGTACCACATAACTGTGGTGTTGTCCGTCTTTACCATTAGTTGTCCTGGATGAAGGTAGTCCTTGAAGGCTGTCAGTGCATTCTGTACAGCTGGCATTTCTTTTTGATTGATAAGAAGGTGCATTTGATTTGGGCTCAATTTGCCCTAAATGCACTTCCCTGCCAGATGAGCCGCCCATGCATAGTCTGATGCATCTGTAGTTAGGGTTTGGGTGGCAGGGGGTGGTGTGAATGGCAGTCCCTCGTTTTGGTGGCAGGCCTCTGCCCACCATAGGAACTCTAGTTGCAGGCAAGGTATGATTGGAATCACTGTTTCCAGGCTGTGACAATCTTGACTCCATAAACTTTTTAAGTACCACTGACGTTTCCTCATATGCACTCTTGCATATGGAATTAGAAGAATGCAGGGGGCCATGAACCCCAAGGCTTGCATTATGTGTCTTGCAGACAGCAGGGTTTTTGTGGCCACCTGTTTGAAGTAAGTCACCAATTGAATTTGCTTTTCTGGCGTAAGGAAAGCCATCTGGGCAGTTGTATTCAAGCTTGCACCCAGGAATGTAATTTTTTTGTGAGGGTACTAGTTGTGATTTATTTTCGTTTATGGTGTTCCCTAGACAAGTTAGAACCCTTTTTACAAATGCCAGATGTTTTAGAAGAATGGACTTGTTTTCTGCCTCACTTAGACAGTCATCCAGGTATGGTTATATTTCAATATTTCTTTGTCTGCAAAATGCAATTACTGGAGCCAAGCACTTTGTAAATACCCTGGGTGCAGTAGATAAGCCAAAGGGCAGTGCAGAGAACTGATAATGCGAGT
This sequence comes from Protopterus annectens, assembly GCF_019279795.1. Taxonomy (NCBI): domain Eukaryota; kingdom Metazoa; phylum Chordata; order Ceratodontiformes; family Protopteridae; genus Protopterus; species Protopterus annectens. Next base: position 367,273,353 of record NC_056748.1, on the reverse strand, counting down.
AGCCTGCTTTGAAGCGGAGGTATCTTCTGCAAGACTCCCTGATTGGAATATGCAGGTAAGCCTCTTAAATCTAGAGTTACCAACCAGGCATCTTTGCCTAGCACAGGAAGTAACTGGTGAAGAGTCAGCATCTTTAATTTTGGAATGTGCAGAAAGGTGTTTACAGTAGACAGACCCAGAATTGGACGCCATGATTTGTCTTTTCTGGGTACCAGGAAAAGCCTGGAATAGAAACCTTGTCCCTTTCCCTTCTAAACAAGGGGGCTATTCAACTAGTACTAGAAGAGGGAAAGTATTTGTTTCTGAGCCTCTGCCCACTGCTTTGTGGCAGGTCTGGTCAGCCGTTTGGAGTCGGTAATGTGTGGAAATGAAATCTGTATCCCTAGGACACTATATTTAAAACCCATTTGTCCTGGGTTATAAGTTGCCAGTTTTTTGCATGAAGACA